>NC_057813.1:293430578-293714859 GCF_018294505.1 Triticum aestivum
GAGTTTTGTTTTCTTTACTTTCATGTTCAATAAAAAGGGAAGGGAAATAAATGAAAAAGATCATATGCTAATCTTATGGTAAGTAATGACATCACATAAGGAAGAGTATAAGTAGAAAATTTTATTGGAGATTGACAAACATAGCATTGGTCAATGATGCAATTCTTGAAAGAATTAATAAGGGAAGATAATAGTCACATGCAAATATACTATCTTGGAAATCTTTAGTGATTGCGAGCCCCCATAAAAATATTATATGCCAAAATTGTTGACATTGGACAAGGAAGACAACGTAATGATTTATGTTTGTTCATATTCACATAGAAGTTATATTGTCATAGATCCTTCAAAATGTGGTGCTTGCCCCCCATCTTTGCTAGCCAAAATATTCCGCACCAAGTAGAGATACTACTTCTGCATCCAAAAACCCTTAAACCCAAATCTTATTTTGAAGAGTTCACCATAGCTACCTAAGGATTGAGTAAGATCCTTCAAGTAAGTTGTCATCGGTGCAATAAGGCAATAAAATTGCTTCTAAAAGTGTTAGATCATTTAGTGTAAGAGAAAATTGAGCATTGTACGAACTTGTGATGGCAAAGAATAAAAGCGACAGACTGCATAATAAAGTTTGCTATCATAAGGGGCAATATAACGTGACGTTCTTTTGCACTAATGTCGTGGAATTGTCACGTCAGATGTCCTAATGAGAGGACTTAGTCATGGAATTGTCACGTCAGATGTCACAGCAGATCTCTTCGCCGGTTTAACAATAATATTGTAACCATTGCAGGTAGCTGTGTTGCCCATGTCGGTTTAGACATGCGCAAAAAACTAAAGGCTGCCTATACCTTGATAGAGCAGTTATATACCGGCGCTCAACGGGTCATCTGCACAACTTCGTACAATAAACCGCCCCCATCTTTAGTTAAGGATATATTGGCCAAGTTATCCATGACGCCTGCCTAGCTAGAGGAGGTGAAGAGATCTGCTCCAAGGGCCGGTGCACTGTCTGCACTAACTCGGCCTAAGGCTTGGATAGCTGATCTTGATCCGGAAGACATTGGGAATGGCTATCCCAGCCAAAAAGAAGATGGGTCAGAATTTGACAATGATGCCCTTAGAGCTTTGACAAAGGAGAAGCGCCCGCTTGCAAGTAAACTGGCCGAAGAGACTGATTTGTCTTTCCACCGGTCGATTTATGACGCAGACAACAAACGAATTGATGCGTCGGTTTATGAAGCGCAAAATCCTATCCCGCCAATCCGTAAGCATACTTGTGCCCCTGATGTTGAACCGTCAGATCTTATAAGCGATGAAGCTGTCTTCCGAGCTTTATCTAGGATTGACTGGGCAACCATTGACTTCCAGCCGCTGGGTGGGGAGGCGGAGGGTGAACCGGCACAAGATGATCTGCAACCTTCACATTAACCTGAAGAAGAGTCATAATCCGGAGGCCGGTTTAACTTTTCGTGCCGAGATATCAGCGATAAACAATTATTCTTTTGGGCGCCTGTTGCCTTGTAATAGGCTAGTTTGAGACACTTGGTCTGTTATGCCATCGTGCATAGCCACTTTGCCTGATACTCTTAATCTGCCATGACATGCATTGTTTGCTTATGATCCTTAGCAATTTTATGCAATCCTGTTTCTGCATAGAATAAACTGAAAAATTGTCCCGGCGGTTTACCGCAGGACGGGTCATAATGCCCAATATAAAGCCAGGGTTTATAACCAAGGTTGTAAAACAATGAAATATGAAATACATCATACCTATGATATTGAATCACATCGTTGGTTTACCAACTTTCTTGTAGTAAGGGTAATAACCCGAATCTTGAGTGCTGATAACTCCCACCATGTTGTGCTGGTGTATAATAAGTCATGTCGGGTTATGATAAACAATAGATGATCATCCTGGCAACTTATAGTCAATGCCATGCCGGGTTAAAAAACATCGGTTTGTAATTGGTTGTGTACTGAACAACTTGTAGTTGAAAGCCACGCCGGGTTAACAAAACTTCGAGTTATATTGATGACTTATAGTCAGGCCGGGTCAATAGACGCCGGTTTACCTTAAAACCTTATCAAAGGAGAAAAAACTTTGAAAAATAAAAAGCAAATAAAAACTTGTAGTCGAGGCTTTTCAAGGGCTGCCAGGCCCAAATTCGAGGCTTTTCATGGGCTGCCAGGCCACGGAGTTAAACCATTTTACAAAGCCTTTTAAGATGGGCCTCACATTAACCAATCATCGTTTTAACTTTGACAAGTTCAGGGTCTGTATAAGATTGACTTGTCAAATGTTTGGCAGGTCATACCAGGATTACCTGGACAGAGTGACTTACTTGATGAAGGCATGTTAACCCGAAGTTTTAGGTGAATACACCTGGCTTCTAAGCCTAGCTTGATAGCCTATTACAAGGGGCCTTTAAAACTCTTTGTTGCTGTGCACAAAGAGCCCCCAGGGAACATTTTGAGCTGTGCTTAGTGGGTGCCTATGTTTGAGCTGTGCTTGGCAACAGACTCTCGTTGGCCCCTTGGGTGTGAAGCCCCCAAGCTTTGTTGTGGCTTTATAAGCCGGTTTAAAGGATAATCAGAACTCCGCTTTATAAGCAGAAGCCCCCATGTAACCAAGAAGATATATAAGGTGAAACGGCAAAGGCCCTGCTTTAGCAAGGATGTCGGTTTATTAATTGATCATAATATGTACATTGTCAAACATATATACATGATAGGAGTATGGCTCAGGTATAGTAAGGCCGAAGATGAGCAATATTCCACGGCCGGAGGGTCTCCTCCTCCGACTTGCGTGAGTCTTTGTGCTCTCGAACATCAATGAGGTAGTATGACCCGTTGTTCAGATTCTTGCCAACCACAAAGGGTCCCTCCCAAGGTGGGTATAACTTGTGCATGTCAGTCTGATCTTGGATAAGCCGGAGCACTAAGTTATCGTCTTCAAAAGCTCTGGTTTTAACCCCGCGGCTATGATAACACCGTAGGTCTTGCTGATAAATCGCCGAACAAGCTGCCGCAATATCCCGTTTTTCATCTAACAGGTCCAATGCATCTTGGCGTGCTCTTTCATTGTCTGCTTCAACATAAGCTACCACTCGGGGCGAGTCATGGTGAATATCACTTTGGAGAACTGCTTCCGCTCCATAAACCATGAAGAAGGGTGTGTAACCCGTAGATCTATTGGGGGTGGTGTTAATGCTCCATAAAACAGAAGGCTGCTCTTCCACCCAACAACCCGGCATCCTCTGCAAAGGGACCATAAGCCGGGGCTAGATACCCTTCAGGATTTCTTGATTAGCTCTCTTTGCTTGACCATTGGACTGGGGGTGAGCCATTGATGACACATCAAGCCGGATGTGCTCACGCTGACAGAACTCTTCCATAGCACCATTGAAGGGTTCGCGCCATTATCTATTATAATGCTATGTGGAAAGCCAAGCGAAAAATCACTTTTTTCATGAATGGAACCGCCGTGGCTGCATCACACTTGCTGACTGCCTCTGCCTCCACCCACTTGGTGAATTTATCAACCGCCACTAAAAGGTGGGTCTTCTTATCCTTGGACCGCTTAAAAGGTCCAACCATATCCAACCCCCAAGTTGCAAACGGCCAGGTGATTGGAATCATCCTAAATTCCTGGGCCGGAACATGAGCTCGGCGTGAAAACTTCTGACAGCCATCGCACTTCCTGACCAGATCCTCTGCATCAGCATGAGCTGTCAACCAGTAAAAACCATGTCGGAAAGCCTTAGCCACCAAGGATTTTGAACCAACGTGATGACCACAATCTCCTTCATGGAGTTCACGCAAGATCTCACAACCTTCCTCAGGAGAAACGCAACACTGAAACACCCCTGAGACACTTCAATGATGTAACTCGCCATTGACAATATTCATGGACTTGGACCGCCGGATTATCTGTCTGGCCAAAACTTCATCCTCGGGTAATTCGCCCAGGGTCATATACGCCAAGTACGACACTGTCCAATCAGGGATAGCATGAAGAACTGCCACCAATTGAGCCTCCGGGTCAGGAACAGCCAGATCCTGCTCCATTGGTATCTTGACCGACGGATTATGCAGAACGTCAAGAAAAACATTGGGCGGCACCGGTTTATGCTGGGATCCAAGCCGGCTTAAAGCGTCCGCCACTTCATTCTTGCATCGATCAATGTGCTCGACTTGGTAACCCTTGAAGTGACCAGCGATGATATCCACCTCACGCCCGTAAGCCGCCATGAGTGGATCCTTAGAATCCCAAGTACCAGACACTTGCTGAGCCACTGAATCGAAGTCACCGAAGCAATGTACCCGGATTAAGTTCATATCCTTAGCCATCCGAAGAACGTGGAGCAAGGCCTCATACTCAGCTGCATTGTTAGTACAGGGAAACATTAAACGGAGAACATAACAAAATTTGTCACCTCAAGGGGAAGCAAGAACCACTCCAGCCCCCGAGCCCTCCAATTGTCTGGATCCATCGAAGTGAATAGTCTAGTACGTGTTATCCGGTTTATCCTTCTGTGCCTGCAATTCTGGCCAGTCATTGATGAAATCCATGAGCACTTGGGACTTCATAGCAGTGCGAGGCATATATTTTAACCCATGAGGTCCAAGCTCAATAGCCCACTTAGCAACCCGGCCCATTGCCTCCCTGTTCTGAATGATATCTCCCAATGGAGCGGAACTGACCACAGTAATGGGATGGCCCTGAAAGTATTGCTTAAGCTTCCAGCTTGCCATAAAACTCCATACACCAGCTTCTGCCAATGTGGGTATCTCTGCTTTGATTCGATAAGCACCTCACTAATGTAATAAACCGGCCGCTGAACTGGATACTCCTTACCTGCCTCCTTACGCTCCACCACAATGGCCACGCTGACAACCCGAGCATTAGCAGCCACGTATAACAGCAATGGTTCCTTATCAATAGGGGCAGCAAGAACGGGTGGTTCGGCTAACTACTTCTTCAGATCCTCAAACGCCGCATTAGCAGCATCACTCCAGACAAAGTTTTCTGTCTTCTTCATCATCTCATACAGAGGGATGGCCTTCTCTCCCAACTGACTGATAAACCGGCTTGGCGACGCAATTCGACCCGCCAGTCATTGAACATAGTTGATACACGCTGGTTTATCCAGGGATGTAATAGCCTTGATCTTCTCTGGATTAGCTTCAATGCCCCTGTTAGACACCAGAAAACCCAAGAGCTTGCCTGCCGGTACACCAAAGACGCACTTGGCTAGATTAAGCATCATCTTATAAACCCGAAGGTTATCAAAGGTTTCCTTCAAATCAGATATTAGCGTCTCCGCCTTCCTGGATTTCACCACGATATCATCCACATAAGCATGAACATTGCGCCCAATCTGATTATGAAGACAATTCTACACACACGCTGATAAATCGCCTGCGCACTCTTGAGCCCAAAAGGCATAGATACATAGCAGAAGGCTCCAAAGGGAGTTATAAAAGCTGTCTTCTCCTGGTCCTTAACTTCCATTTTGATCTGATGATAAGCCGAATAAGCATCCAGAAAACTCAAACGCTCGCAACCCGCCGTAGCATCAATAATTTGATCAATACGAGGGAGAGCAAAGGGATCAGCTGGACAAGCCTTGTTCAAATCTGTGTAGTCCACACACATACGCCAAGTGCCGTTCTTCTTGAGTATCAGCACCGAGATAGCCAACCACTCAGGGAGAAAAACCTCCACAATAAACCCTGCAGCCAAGAGCCGGGCTACCTCCTCACTAATGGCCTTGCGTCTCTCTTCATTGAAGCAGCGAAGAAACTACTTGACCGGTTTAAACTTGGGATCAGTATTAAGAGTGTGCTCAGTGAGTTCCCTCGGTACACCTTGCATGTCAGAAGGTTTCCATGCAAAAATGTCCCGATTCTCATGGATGAACTCGATGAGCGTGCCTTCCTATTTTGGATCCAAGTTAGCGCTGATGCTAAACTGTCTGGATGAATCGCCAGGAACAAAATCAACCAACTTAGTCTCATCAGTCGATTTAAACTTCAAAGCCGAATCATGCTCTGTAGTGGGTTTCTTCAAAGAAGTCATATCCGCCGGATCAACATTGTCTTTATAGAATTTTAACTCCTCCGTTGCACAAACCGACTCAGCATAAGCAGCATCACCTTCCTCACACTCCAAAGCGACCTTTTGGCTTCCGTGCACTATGATGGTCCCTTTATGACCCGGCATCTTGAGTTGTAGATAAACATAACACAACCTTGCCATGAACTTAGCATAAGCCGGCCGTCCAAACAGGGCATGGTACAGACTCCTGATTTTCACCACTTCAAAAGTCAATGTCTCTGACCTTGAATCATGATCATCTCCAAAAGGAACCTCCAGAGCTATCTTACCGACCGGGTAGGCCGATTTACCAGGCACCACACCGTGAAAAACGGTGTTCGACGGTTTAAGATTCTTATCCGTCAGCCCCATACGCCGGAAGGTTTCATAATACAAGATGTTGATACTGCTCTCTCCATCCATGAGCACCTTGGTGAACTTATAACCTCCAACCTGCGGTGCTACCACCAATGCCAGATGACCCAGATTATCAACCTGGGGTGGATGATCTTCTCGACTCCACACAATAGGCTATTCAGACCGATGCAAATAATAGGGCACCGCTGGTTCAATGGAGTTCACCGCCCTTTTATGAAGCTTCAGATCACGCTTGCACAGGCTAGTAGTGAAGACATGATATTGTCCATCATTCAACTGCTTTGGGTGACTCTGATAACCCGACTATTGTTGTTGCTGATTCCCCTGTTGATTATAACCACCTTGGTTGCCCTGATTGCCTTGATTGCCCTGTCCACCTTGATTACCTTGAAACCCTGAACTAGAATTACCTACACCATAACCCGGCCCGTGAAACCCGGGTCCTGAACCACTGGATGGTCCATGATTATACCGGAAGAGGTCTGAGTTTTTTAACTCTCGCATAATAAAGCAATCCTTCCAAAGGTGCGTAGCTGGCTTCTCTTGCGTCCCGTGCTTTGGGCAAGGCTGATTTAAAAGGCACTCCAGATTCATACCCGATCCTCAACTCCGCGGGGGCGGTTTACCCTTACGACGCTGACCATTACCCTGTACACTGATGTTAGCCACAAAATCGGAATTACTATCCACTTTACGCTTACCGTTATTACTATGGCCCGCCTGGTTATGTTGCTGTCCTTTCACACCGCCGTTCTTCTTTCCCTTCTCCGGCTTCTCATCGTCAGACTCGAGAACCTTGGTACTATCAGAATCGACATACTTAACCAAAGTTGCCATAAGTGTTCCCATGTCATTGCAGTGACGCTTGAGTCATCCCAACTTCAACTTCAGTGGCTTAAACTGGCAATTGCCCTCTAATGTTATGATTGCTGCATCAGCATTGATGCGGTCCGATGAATGCAGGATTTCCAAAACTCGGTGAGGGAGTCCTGGATTAGGGGGCGTCCGGATGGCCGGACTATGACCTTTGGCCGGACTCCCGGACTATGAAGATACAAGATTGAAGACTTCGTCCCGTGTCCGAATAGGACTTTCCTTGGTGTGGAAGGCAAGCTTGGCGATTCGATATGAAAATCTCCTCCCATTGTAACTGACTCTGTGTAACCCTAGCCCTCTCCGATGTCTATATAAACCGGAGAGTTTTAGTCCATAGGACGAACAACAATCATACAATAGGCTAGCTTCTAGGGTTTAGCCTCTCTGATCTTGTGGTAGATCAACTCTGGTACTACCCATATCATCAATATTAATCAAGAAGGAGTAGGGTTTTACCTCCATCGAGAGGGCCCGAACCTGGGTAAAAACATCGTGTCCCTTGTCTCCTGTTACCATCCGCCTAGACGCACAGTTCGGGACCCCCTACCTGAGATCCACCGGTTTTGACACCGACATTGGTGCTTTCATTGAGAGTTCCTCTGTGTCGTCACCTTTTAGCCCCGATGGCTTCTTCGATCATCAACCACGACGCGGTCTAGGGTGAGACTTTTCTCCCCGGACAGATCTTCGTATTCGGTGGCTTCGCACTGCGGGCCAATTCGCTTGGCCATCTGGAGCAGATCGAAAGCTACGCCCCTGGCCATCAGGTCAGGTTTGGAAGCTTAAACTACGCGACCGACATCCACGAGGACTTGATCTTCGACGGATTCGAGCCATGGCCGAGCGCGCCGCACAGTCGCGATGGGCATGATCTAGCTCTGTCGTCGGACAGCGCCCCGAGCGCCGCTCAGGTGTCCGCTCCGACCATTAGCTCGGAGCCGACTGCGCCAGACGGGGACGGACGGTTGGACGCCGCCCCAGGAGCCGCAATCTCTACGGCGATAGAGCCGAATACCAGCCTAGTCCTTTGCGAGGCATGTGACTCCAAGTTGCCGGACTCCGCTCCGGACTCCGAATCTTCCGCACCCCTTCCGATCATGGAGTTCACCGCCGCGGACGTCTTTCAGCACTCGCCCTTTGGCGATATCCTGAATTCACTAAAGTCTCTCTCTTTGTCAGGAGAGCCCTGGCTGGACTATGGTTAGCAAGGTTGGGATGCGTACGACGAAGAAATTCGAAACCCACCCACCACCCACTTCGTAGCCACTGTCGACGACTTAACCGACATGCTCGACTTCAACTCCGAAGACATCGACGGTATGGACACCGATGAAGGAGACGACCAAGAAACAGCACCTATAGGGCACTGCAAAGCCACCTCGTCATATGACATATACATGGTGGACACCCCCAAAGCAGGGGATGGCGATGAAAAAATGGAGGATGACCCCTCCAAGAAGCAACCCAAGCGCCGACGTCAGCGGCGCCGCTCTAAATCCCGCCAAAGCAAAAACGGCAAGTCCAGCACTAAAGAGAACCCCCTCCAGCAGGATTCAGCGCAGGAGGACGGAGGAGCCAGCCCTCATGAGAGAGCGGCAGACAGGGAGGTCGAGGACGACAATTATATGCCTCCCTCCGGAGACAAGGCAAGCCTCGACGATGACAAATTCGTCATGCCAGAGGATCCCGTCGAATAAGAGCGTTTTAAACGCAGGCTTATGGCCACGACAAGCAGCCTCAAGAAAAAACAGCAGCAACTTAGAGATGACCATGACTTGCTAGCCGACAGATGGACTAAAGTCCTGGCGGCCGAAGAGTATAAACTCGAACACCCTTCCAAGAGCTACCCAAAGCGCAGGCTGCTACCCCAACTAGAGGAGGAAGCAACTAAACCTACATCACCAGCGTACGATGTGCCCGATCGGCCACCCCGTGGCCGCGACAGAGAGTCCTTTCGGCCCTCAACTGAGGCCACACCCCGGCGCCGCTCGAAAAATATCAGAGCACGGGGAAATGCAACAGACCTGCGAGACATATTGGAGGATAAGGCAAGGCAAACAAGTTCGATCTACGGATCGCATGGGTGCCCCACGTCACGTGACGATAACCGTCACGCTGGATATGATAAATACGGCCAGGCCGAACACAACAGACAAAGCTCATCCGGGCTACATCGCGATATAGCCCAGTACAGGGGCGCCGCACACCCACTATGCTTCACAGACGAAGTAATGGATCATCAAATCCTCGAGGGTTTTAAACCCGTAAACATCGAATCATACGATGGCACAACAGATCCCGCAGTATGGATTGAGGATTATCTCCTTCATATCCACATGGCCCGTGGTGATGATCTACATGCCATCAAATACGTCCCGCTCAAGCTTAAAGGACCAGCTCGGCATTGGCTTAACAGCTTGCCAGCAGAATCAATTAGTTGCTGGGAGGACCTAGAATCCGCATTCCTTGACAACTTCTAGGGCACTTATGTGCAACCACCAGACGCCAATGACCTAAGCCACATAATCCAGCAGCGAGAGGAATCGGCCAGACAATTCTGGACACGGTTCCTAACCAAGAAAAAACAAATAGTCGACTATCCGGATGCAGAGGCCCTCGCAGCCTTCAGGCACAACATCCGAGATGAATGGCTTGCCCGGCACCTAGGACAGGAAAAGCCAAAATCTATGGCAGCCCTCACGACACTCATGACCCACTTTTGCGCGGGAGAAGACAGCTGGCTAGCTCGTAGCAATAACATAACCAAGAGCCCTGGCAATTCAGATACCAAGGACAACAATGGCAGGTCACGCCGCAACAAGCACAAGCGCCGCATTAACAACGACAATACTGAGGATACGACAGTCAATGCCGGATTCAGAGGCTCTAAACCCGGTCAGCGGAAGAAGCCATTCAAAAGAAACCCTCCGGGCCCATCCAGTTTAGACCGGATACTCGATCGGTCGTGCCAGATACACGGCACCCCCGAACAACCAGCCAACCACACCAACAGGGATTGTTGGGTGTTCAAGCAGGCAGGCAAGTTAAGTGCCGAAACCAGAGACAAGGGGCTGCATAGCGATGACGAGGAGGAGCCCCGGCCGCCGAACAACAGAGGACAGAAGGGCTTCCCCCTGCAAGTGCGGACGGTGAACATGATATACGCAACCCATATCCCCAAAAGGGAGCGGAAGCGTGCTCTCAAGGACGTCTATGCGTTGGAGCCAGTCGCCCCAAAGTTCAACCCATGGTCCTCCTGCCCGATCACTTTTGATCGAAGGGACCACCCCACTAGCATTCGTCATGGCGGATTTGCCGCATTGGTCCTAGGCCCAATCATTGACGGATTTCACCTCACTAGAGTCCTCATGGACGGCGGCAGCAGCCTGAACCTGCTTTATTAGGATACAGTGCAAAAAATGGGTATAGATCCCTCAAGGATTAAACCCACAAAGACAACCTTTAAAGGCGTCATACCAGGTGTAGAAGCCAGCTGTATAGGCTCGGTTACACCCGAAGTGGTCTTCGGATCCCCGGATAATTTCCGAAGCGAAGAGGTAATCTTCGACATAGTCCCATTCCGCAGTGGCTATCACGCCCTGCTTGGACGAACCGCATTCGCAAAATTCAATGAAGTGCCGCACTACGCATATCTCAAGCTCAAGATGCCAGGCCCTCACAGAGTCATTACGGTCAATGGAAACACCGAACGCTCTCTCTGAACGGAGGAGCACATGGCGGCCCTGGCGGCGGAAGTACAAAGTAGCCTCTCAAGGCAATTCTCCAATCCGGGTGTTAAACGTCCGGACAACGTCAAGCGCGCCCGAAGTAACCTACAACAAAACCGGCTGGCAGGTTCCGAGCAAGCATAGCAGTGCGGCCCCAACCCCAGCCCTTGCCAGATGGCGATAGCGGTACCACGCGTACATAATTACGCTTTGGAAATACCATGGGCATAAGGGGAGGGGCACAACCACGGCACGCCCAGAATGCGGCTCAACCGCACTAGGGGCTCCCTATTCTGCCGTTTCCTTTTTTTATATATACTTTCAGGACCCAACTATTTGGAAGGCCTGTCCGGCAATACACTCGCCGAACACACGATGCAACAGCCAGGGAGACAAAGACACATCAAATGTCCAGGTAGTCTCTATAACGAGCTAAATACCTGTTTTACTTAAAGTCTCGCAGCTTGCACCTGGAGGGGGACATGTCAAATAATCCCATCTCTTGCTTATTGCACTATTTGTATCGTTCTACTTTCATAGCAGCCCTTTTTAATAAACAACACATAGCTCTTATCTATTATTGTATTCATCTATTTTTATACAAGTATGTTCAGTCATGACATTATGCAACCGTACACTTTGGTACGGCCAATACACCAGGGGCTTAAGCACCCCATAACACGGTGTTAGAAGACCGAACACTCTCATGAGTGTGGCACCCCGAACTTATAGCAATATATGCATCGGCTCCGAATCATGTCTTGGGTCAATAGTTGGGTTTGCCCGGCTCCCATGTTTTGGTACCTTGCATTCCACAATGTTGGCTAAGGTAGCGCTGGGAGAACTACTGCGATTGTGCCCCAGTTGAGCTGGGTTAACACCTCAGTAGAGAAAGCTAAAACTGACCGTCATGATAGTGTGAGAGACCGGTCGCTGTTCGCGAGGCTTTTTGAGTCCCTGAAGACTTATGCCGCTTAGAGCGAGGAGCCGGATTCATCTTGACTAGGCGTGGATAGCACCCCGAACTCGGTCTTCCGAATACTAGGGGCTTCGCCGAAATTTAAAATTATAGAATTCTATGGCTAAGTGAGAGTGATAAAGCATTATAAGTCCGATGGCCTTGTTCGTTGTGCAGAGCGCCTCCCTAGATGGACCCAAGAATGGGAACAAGAGCGCACAGGTTTATCCCGAACACCCCAGCACTTGTGGCATGGGGGTAGAAGCCGACGACTTGCATCTCTCAGATTTGATAAACGGCCGCACAGAAGGTAATATTTTAAATTAACAAGCGTTGCTTAGCGCATATGAACAAAGTTTTCAGCGTACAGGATAACAGATGCGAGTCTACTCAAAAATTACATCTTTGGAGCATTCACCAGCTATAAGGCGGGCACCCTTCAGGACGCCCTCATAATACATCTCGGGCTTGCGATACTCCTTGCCCGACGGTGGTGCGTCCATCACAAGCTTCTCGGCGTCCATCTTGCCCCAGTGCACTTTAGCACGGGCAAGGGCCCGACGGGCACCTTCAATACAGACGGAGCGCTTGATGACTTCAATCCATGGACAGGCATCCACCAGCCGCCGCACCAGACCGAAGTAGCTCCCAGGCATGGCTTCTCTAGGCCACAGCCGAACTATGAGGCCCTTCATGGCCTGTTCGGGCACCTTGTGGAGCTCGACCAGCTGCTTCAGCTGGTCGCTCAGGGGCATCGGATGTCCGGCCTCAGCATATTGAGACTAGAACACCTTTTCCGTCGAGCTCCCCTCCTCGTCTCGATAGAACGCGGCAGCATCAGACACACTATGGGGCAGATCGGCGAACGCTCCTGGAGAGCTCCGGATTCGGGTAAGTAACAGATAATTCACTTTTATATGCTTGCTTTGCATAAAGAATGCCTTACCCACCACTATCTTCTTTATTGCCTCGATCTCCTGTAGGGCCTTCTAGGCTTCGGCCTTAGCGGTTTTGGCACTCTCAAGAGCTAAGGCGAGCTCGGACTCTCGAGTCTTCGAGTCACACTCCAAACTCTCGTGTTTCTCCACGAGAGCCTGGAGCTCTTGCCGCAACTCCGCCACCCGCGCCTCCTGCTTCTCTCGCTCGGTGCGCTCCAAGGCCGCACTATTTTCGGCCTTGGACACCGCTTCCTTCAGGGTCGCCACTTGAGTTGTGGCCCCTGCAACATTCACGTTGGTCCTGTCATTATTTGCAACTAGGTATTTCTATATACATTTACATATGGTATTACATACCCTCCTTGTCCTCGAGCTGCTTCTTGGCACAGCCGAGCTCGTTCTCGGACCGCTCGAGGTTCTGCTTCAATGCGTCGACCTCCGCAGTCAGTGCGGCAGAGGTCAGCAGCGCAGCCTGCATTCCGACATATTTATGTTAGACTCTTGCGTATATCTTTTTTTTAGATCCTCAGTCCGGCTTTTCTTTCCAAACAGCACACTGAGCATCAGGGGCTACTGTCTATGCGGTAACATTTTTATATGTTTTGAATACATACCTCAAAGCCTGTTAACAGGCTCGTACAGGCTTCTGCCAGCCCGCTCTTGGCGGACTGAACCTTCTGAATCACCGCACTCATAACAGTGTGGTGCTCCTCATTGATGGAGGCGCCGTTAAGCACCTCCAGCAAATTGTCCGGCGTCTCCGTTTGGACGGAGGCCGCCGGCGTCGTAGGCGTGCCCTTCTTGCAAAGGCGCCTCCTACCGAACTCTGGAACTGTTGGTGGTTCCGGAGCAGTGTCCGGCCCAGGGACGGACTTAGATCCATCTGGGGCTTTACCCCCTTTGGGCCTGGAGTCCGGGAGGTCGCCTTGCGGCGCCTCCAGGACCACCTCCTCCTAGTTTAGTCCCTTTTGGGACTCCACCTCGGCGTCGTCCGTAGGGAGAGGGGAGGACGCCGTCGGAAGTGAAGCGCTATTCACATCAGACGAATCCAGGGAGCCGCTCGACGAATCGCCGAGCTAAGCCTTGGGCGGACTGCATGATTGAATTCGGCGTCAGAAGGTACCATGCAATACAGGAGCGCCATAAGTTATTCTGGTATTCGGATTCTTACGATTTTGCCAGGGGCTTGACCCTGGATGGCCATTCCTCCCCGTCGTCTTCGGCATTGGAGGCGTAGTCCGACAGAAGGGTCCTCCCCTTCTTGTTCCCTCCAGACTCCCTAGTTGGGGCGGCCTTCCTTTTCTTTCCTCCCCCCGTTGGAGGGGGAGAGGCTTCTTCTTCATCCTCCTCGTCTTTGGAGGCGGAGGGCGCTTCGGGGTCGTCGGGCGATGATTCCGACACCACCAGGCGTCGGGAACTCTTTCGAGTCCCCGTGGCCTTCTTTTTGGCCTTCTTCTCTGGCACCACATGGGGTGCCGGAACCAGGAGCTTTGTCAAATGGGCGTCCACTGGGTCTTCGGGCAAAGGAGCCGGACAGTTGATCTGTCCGGCCTTCTTCTGCCAGTATTGTTAAAGGGATGGGAGTTTAGATCCCGCATAGAGTCAAACTATGGAAAACAAATACCCCGTGATGGGTAAATTGAGCTTACCGCGCTGGCTTGACGCTTCGCGCAGAATCCACGATCCTTGGTAATGGGAGGGTGAACCTCAGAGCTCTTGAAAAGCACCTTCCAGACATCTTCATGTGTTGTGTCGAAGAGCCTGGACAAAGTTTGGTGCTGGGCCGGGTCGAATTCCCACAGAATAAAAGCCCGCCGTTGACACGGGAGGATCCAGCGAAAGAGCATGACCTGGACTACGGTGACGAGTTTAGCCTTCCTGCCGATCAGGTCTTTGACGCAGGTTTGAAGTCCGATCACCTCTGCCGAATTACCCCATGACAGGCCCGTCTCTTTCCATGAGGTGAGCCGTGTGGGGATGCCAAATCGGAATTCGGGGGCCGCTGCCCATTCAGGGTCACGCGTCTCGGTGATGTAGAACCACCCCGATTGCCACCCTTTGATGGTTTCCACGAAGGCGCCCTCGAGCCATGTAACATTGGCTATCTTGCCCACCATGGCACCTCTGCACTCTGCGTTCCGGCCACCCACAACCTTCGGCTTGACATTGAAGGTCTTCAGCCATAAGCCGAAGTGGGGCTAGATACGGAGGAAGACCTCACACACGACGATGAACGCCGAGATGTTGAGGATGAAGTTCGGGGCCAGATCGTGGAAGTCCAGGCTGTCACACCCTAGCTAGTTCATGCATTAGAGTGTTGCATCATGTCTATCCTTTCATCAGAAACCTGAAATGGGGATGTCAGAACCCCCAGCCCCCTCTGAAACCAACTAGGGTTTACTAAAAACTTTTTCAATGAACCTGAAATGCCCTTCTAAAATGTCCATCATTTTTGTCTTGGTTCAGAACCTCTGCCAAAAGTGTTGCACAATTTTCTAGGTCATCTTAGGGCATTTAAAATTATATAAAATATTTCAAATGCTCAAATATTCCTAAACTGAAATGTTTCATGTTGGAAATATTCCAACTTTGGACCAGGAGCAGTTTGGTGATTTTAGGAGTTGCCTAGGTATTTTTAATAATTCAACAAAGTTGCAGAAAAATAGAAAAAGAAAAAAAAACAGAAAGGAAAAACTTACCTGGCGCCACAACCCGGCCCACCTGCCGGCCCAGCCCAGCGCCGCGCCAGCGAGCTGCTTGCCGGCCAGGCAGGCAGGCAGGTGCTCGACAGCGAGCACCGCATGGGTGCCACGCACCTGCTCGCCGCCTCGCCGCTCCACTCGCCCGGCTAACGACGTGGATCGCTCCCCCTCGCTCTCCCGAACCCCCAGACACCTCCTCTCCTCTCCAGCTCCTCCCCCTCGCGCTCCCCAGCCATGGCCGACGCCACCGCCGCCGCTCCATCATCGTAGCCGCGCACCCCGCCGCCCGTGCTCCATCTCGTGGTGTCCAGGAGCTCCGCCGCCGTCCACTTCATCAAGCTAACCGAGCCCCGCGTGCTCGTGAGGCCCGAGTCCACCGCACCGACCTCGCCCGAGTTCGCCGTTGCCGGAGATCCCTTTCAACACCGTCGCCGCATCAGCTCGTCCTCGACCCCGCCGGTGGCCTCTACGGGTGCTCTGTGAGCCTAGCTACCCCTCCTACCCTTCCTCTCTCGCCCCCGAGCCGTGTAGCCACCGCACGAAGATCACCCGCACGCACCACCGTGGATCTCATCGCCGACGTGCTCCCGGCCATCCTCCGGCCAACTCACGGTGTCCAACGCACTCACCACGTTGCGTTGAGTCCAACCATGCACTTCCCGCACCTCACCGCACACCCTAGCCCCGAGTTCGCCTTCACCCGAACTCCGGTGACCGCCTAGGTCGTCGCCGGCGCCAACTCCGGCCACCCCGACCCCAATTGACTCCACCAAGAGCCGCGGCTCATCCTCAGCTCCACTCCGATGCCCTCCGCGACCCATTTGGTGGCCGGAACGGCCAAAACCACTTCTGCCGCCGCGTTGGGCTCGCCGACGGCTAAACGCCGGTGCAGCCGTTTTGACTTTGACCACGGGTGGGCCCTGGTTGACTCTGTTGAGTCAATGACAGGTGGGGCCCCCTTTTGTTAATTATCCAGATTAGTTTAAACTAAATTAAATTAGTTAATTACCCACTGACACCCTGGACCCACTGGTCAGTTTGACCTGGACCGGGTCTGTTGACTTGCTGAGGTCAGCATGACCTCATGCTGACGCAGTAAACCTTTTCTGCAATTAAAATAAATCTAAAATGATTTATAAATTCCAGAAATTGTTGCAAACTTCAAAAATTCATATAAATTCAACTGTAGCTCCAAATCAAACAAATTATATATGAAAAATGATCAGAAAAATCCAATCTATCCATCTGTACTAGTTTCATGCATGTTTAAACAAGCTAACTTGAGGTTTAGTGCAGAACAAGATAAAACACTTTAAAGGGCCATTTATGAGTTTGAAATTTGAATCTTTGGTTCAAATTGATTCAAACCCATCTGGTTTTAGTTGCATTAGCCCAACACACTCATATTGGCATGTTTCATGCATGCATCATATTGTCGCACATTGTTTGGTGATGGTTGTGTATCGGTGTTCTTTGCGGTAGGGTCTGCCTCCGAGGAGTACCGTGATTACCCTAGCGAAGAACCGTATCCGTGCATCGATCCAACAGGAAAGCAACCAACCATTTGATCATATCGATACAATCCCATGTTCTCGCTCTTGCTCTCTTTTACTGCATTAAGACAACGCGTTTTAAACTGCTGTGTGCTACGGTAGTTGAACCCATTTCCTCTGCATGACCTGTCATTGCCACAGTAATTAGATGAAACCCACTAGCATGTGTAGGAATTGATTGAGACATATGTATGTGTTGTTCCTACCTTGCTATGCCTGCTATGCTTAGAGTCGTGTCAGGTCTGGTTCATCTGGGTGATGGGCTAGAGTGAAATGATCATGTCGGTAATGAGAGTGATGTGGTGAACACGATTTGGTAAAGGTATCGATGAGAGGCCATGTAGGAGTACATGGTGGGTTGTTTCATTGAAGCCGACCTTAAGAACTGAGATCTGTATGCGTGATTTAAGATTCAGCTACTACCATGCATTGGGCCCTGAAATATGACCCCGCTCGACTTCTTATTCACCCTAGTCCTTTGTCCAGGAGTTGCAAGTAGTTTCTGGTGTTTTTAGCTTACTGGAGGCTGTGGACAGCGCTGACCCGCGAGGTGGGCTGTGATGTGGTAGGTACGTGGCACGGTGTACCGAATACCCATTAGGTATCTCGGGAACCATGTACACATCGTTCGGGGCCGTATGGGAAACCTCGGCCGGACTCCCTGCAGATGGAACCTGGATAGGCGATAAACCTGGACTAGAGACTTAGGTGTTTAGGTAGGTCGTGGTCTACACCCACGTCGGCTTTCGCTTGAAGTCTGCCGAGCACATGTCGTGTGCAGACGCTAAGTGGTGGAAACATGTATGAAGAAGTACACCCCTGCAGGGACTACTTGGTTGCTTATACAGTTCATAGACAAGTGAATGGATACTACTAAAAATCTCAAGATAAGCGTGAGTGCCGAGGATGGCTCTTCCGAAGGATGATGGAGGTGGATCCTCGGTGGTGTATTGAAGTGGTGAGTAGTGGACTCGTGTGCGCAAAACCATTTCAAGTTGGAGTCTCGTAGGATAGTTTAGCCAAGAGTCAAAGCTGGCTTGCTGCAACAACTCCACCAACCCTTCTTGATAATGTGCATGTATGTAGGATCTGACGTAAGTCTTGCTGGGTACCTTTGTACTCATGTTGCTATAATTTACATTTTATAGAAGGCGCTGCAACCCCTTCTGATGGGTTCTTCGTAGACGTTGACATCGACGAGTAGACTAAGACCCAGGTGGTAATCCTGAGCTTGTGAAGGTCCACATAGTATAGCTAGGCTTTCCAAGCCTCTTTTATTTTACTAGTTGTCTGTACTCAGACAAGTTACTTCCGTTGCTGGTTTGTATGACTGTATGACTTGAATGTGGGTCATGTGACCCGTACTTGTATGTATGTTATGTATGGCTCTCTGAGCCTTTAAATAAAGTACTTGTGTCGTAGAGTCATGTTGTGATGCCTTATTGTATTTGCACATATCGAGCATATTGTGTGTATGATTGAAATGCTTGGTATGTGTGGGATCTGACTATCTAGTTGTTTATCTTTAGTAGCCTCTCTTACCGGGAAATGTCTCCTAGTGTTTCCATTGAGCCATGGTAGCTTGCTACTGCTTCGGAACACTTAGGCTGGCCGGCATGTGTCCTTCTTCGTTCCTGTGTCTGTCCCTTCGGGGAAATGTCACGCATTGAGTACCGGAGCCCTGTTAGCCCGCTACAGCCCGGTTTACCGGAGTCCTGCTAGCCCAGTGCTACAGCCCGGACCCACTTGCTGATGACCGACACGTTCGATGCTGGGTCATGGATGCCTGTCCCTCTAAGTCTGTGCCACTTTGGGTTTACGACTAGTCATGTCAGCCCGGGCTCCTTATCATATGGATGCTAGCGACATCATCATATACGTGAGCCAAAAGGCGCAAACGGTCCCGGGCAAAGGTAAGGCGACACCCGTGGGAATACCGTGCGTGAGGCCGCAAAGTGTTATGAGGTGTTACAGGCTATATCGATGTGACATTGAGTCGGGGTCCTGACAGCGTTGGTATCAGAGCCGGACTGCCTGTAGGTTCTCCAAGACAAACTGGTCGATGTTGAGTCTAGAAATGCTTTAGTTATATGTAGGGGAATTGATTGTGGGATGGTACGTAAGGCTCTTTTTACTTCTTTACCTCATGGCATTCTGATCTGAGTCAGTCCATTCTTCTACCGGGGATTAAGGATTAGGATCTTCTCTCTCTATCAGGTTCACGTGTTACTAATCAGTAGTACCTTATAGGTTTGATGACTACAAGCCTAGTTCTATTCTACTACCTTGTTATGCTGATAAGTTGGATCCAGAACCTTGATATGATATTGTTGGGTGTCTATGCAATTTTTTTGATAAATGTCTCAAACCCTTCTTGAGCATTTACAGCCGTTATGCTGTCAAAATTTTGCTAGAAATTCTAATGCCTTTGCATTATGGTTATGCTTTCAGATGGCCACCCGCGACCAAAATCAAGTGGTTCGCCTGACCCGATGCATTGGTGTGACCGGTCATACGGCCATGTTAGTCCAAGTGATGATCGAGACGGGTTACCGTTGGTATCCCGAATACACGGTCGAAGAGCAGTTTCGAGATTTTAACCAAAGCCAGTATCTTTGCACCGTTCGGATATTTCCCTCTTATCCTGGTTCTACCGAGGCTCTTCACTGTTCCTATGGGCTCGATGTTACTATTGAGATGGCTGTGCAAGATGCGGCTTATTCTATGATGACCATCATGCGAGTCAGGACTGGCCTGCTTCGCAACACCGACTTTCGGTATATGCCAGCTTCACTTCCTGGAGCGCACGGTTATCTCCGGGCTATCTATGCTGACCCCAGTCAGGAGGACTCACTAACTCGCACCACTGCTGAGTTGCTCGAGGATAAGGACCGAGAGAATCGGGCCTTGAGAATGGAGCTTTTCAACACCCGCGCCGATCATTGGGCCACCTTGACTCGGTTTGCACCGGCTGTGCAAGCTGGATGCATGGATATGAGAGATCTGTATCCTGTTAGGTCTGCTCTGCCGGACATGATGGATCGGCGTGATGTGGGAGGCATCACCCCACCTCGTGGTCCTCGCAGGCCACCGTTTGTTGGTCCAAGACCTCACTCTAGCCCTTTTGGTCCACAGGCTCCTCAGGACCATTTGTTTCCGGATGCTCACGTTGAACTTCCAGGCTATGGAGGAGACTTCTATGAGAACTACTACGGAGATGACTGAGATAGTAGTAGATCCACTAGGTATTGTAATAGTTGTATTTCCACCGTCCTGCGTGACTTGTGGAATATGACTTAGCGTGTAGTAATTCCGGGGGTGTAGGAAAAGTAATGTATAGGAGCTTGGGATGCCTCCGATGATATGTAATCCTCCTCTCACTGTAGTAGTACTTGTTGGTCTTGTACTAAACCTCGTATGGTGTGTATGACGATGGAATAAAAGAAGTAGTTTCTGTATCTACCATGTCATACGGATGATCATCTTGCATTCTGAGTTGTCCATTACATTCTACATTCTATGTCGGAATCTTGTCATGTTGGACTAAACCATTGTCTTGTTTTTCCTAGGATGGTCAACACTCGAAACAACCCTGCTCGCACAGAGCAGGCCGAAGGCAGCAGAGTTGGGGATACAAATCTGCCTCACCCTCCCTCTCTGGCGGAAGTTATGCTAGAGGCTGAGAGAAACAAGCGGGAGACCAACCGTTTGTTGGAGCGTATTGAACAGAACACAACATACCATCAGAGGACTAACTTGGTGTCACTCAGTGATTTCATCAAGTTACATCCACCTACGTTCCACCACTCCGTCGAGCCTCTCGACGCTGATGACTGGCTTCGCAGTTGTCAGGACCCCGACTCGATGCCACATAGGTCTAGCATGTAACACCTCATATCACTTTGCGGCCTCACGCACGGTATTCCCACGGGTGTCGCCTTACCTTTGCCCGGGACCGTTTGCGCCTTTTGGCTCACGTATATGATAGTGTCGCTAGCATCCATATGATAAAGAGCCCGGGCTGACATGACTAGTCGTAAACCCAAAGTGGCACAGACTTACAGGGACAGGCATCCATGACCCAGCTTCGAACGTGTCGGTCATCAGCAAATGGGTCCGGGCTGTAGCACTGGGCTAGCAGGACTCCGGTAAACCGGGCTGTAGCGGGCTAACAGGACTCCGGTACTCAAAGCGTGACATTTCCCCGAAGGGACAGACACAGGAACGAAGAAGGACACATGCCGGCCAGCCTAAGTGTTCCGGAGCAGTAGCAAGCTACCATGGCTCAGTGAAACACTAGGAGACATTTCCCGGTAAGAGAGGCTACTAAAGATAAACAACTAGATGGTCAGATCCCACACATACCAAGCATTTCAATAACATACACACAATATGCTCGATATGTGCAATACAACATGGCATCACAGAATGACTCTACGACTCAAGTAGTTTATTCAATAGGCTCCGAGGAGCGAGATATTACAAACATGGGTCTCATGACCCAACAATCAGAGCATACAAGTCAAAGCACAAGCGGAAGCTATCATGTCTGAGTACAGACATCTATAAATGAAAAAGGCTGAGAAGCCTGACTATCTACCAAATCCTGCCGAGGCACAAGATCGTAGCTGAGGTAACAAGCTAAACGTCGAAGTCCACGTGAAACTACTAGAGAGACCGAAGTCTCTCTGCAAAAACATAAAATAGGCAAACGTGAGTACAAATGTACCCAGCAAGACTTACATCAGAACTATCTACATATGCATCATTATCAACAAAGGGATGGTGGGGTTTAACTGCAGCAAGCCAGCTTTGACTCGGTGGCTAACCTGAACTATGACTCTCTTTTGAGGTGGCGCACACGAGTCCACATATTCACCATATCAATACACCACTATGGATCCGCTCCCGTCTCCCTACGAGAACGCCATCCATAGCACTCACGCTTATCTTGCGTATTTTAGAGTATCCACTTTCACTTGTCTATGAACTGATATAAGCAACCCAGAAGTCCTTTTCCGTGGACACGGCTATTCGAATAGATGATGATAACCCTGCAGGGGTGTACTTCTTCATACATGTTTCCACCACTTAGCGTCTGCACACGACATGTGCTCGGCAGACTTCAAGCGAAAGCCGACGTGGGTGTAGACCACGACCTACCTAAACACTCAAGTCTCTAGTCCAGGTTTATCGCCTATTCGGGTTCCATCCATGAGGAGATCCGACCGGAGTTTCGCTCACAGCCCCAAACGATGTGAACAGGGTTCCCGAGATACCAAACGGGCATCCGGTACACCGTGCCACGTACCTACCGCATCACAGCCCACCCCTACGGTCAGCGCTGTCCACGGCCTCCAGTAAGCTACAAACACCAGAAACTACTTGCAACTCCTGGACAGAGAGCTAGGGTGAATAAGAAGTCGAGCGGGGTCATATTTCAGGGCCCAATGTATGGTAGTAACTGAATCATGGATCACAAACACAGAACTCAGTTCCTGAGGACGGCTGCAATGAGACAACCCACCATGCACTCCTACATGGCCTCTCACCGCTACCTTTACCAAATCGTGTTCACACACTTAGCTCACACACAGTAGGACATGTTCACACGCCTCTGATTCATCCCCGATGAATCAGACCTGACTCAACTCTAAGCAGTAGCAGGCATGACAAACAAACATGAATGAGTAGGCACAACAGGGCTCAAACAACTCCTACTCATGCTAGTGGGTTTCATCTATTTACTGTGGCAATGACAGGTCATGCAGAGGATGAAGGGGTTCAGCTATCGCAGCAAGTAACAGATGAATCGGTGTTGTCCTAATGCATTAAAAGAGAGCAGGAGCGAGAGAGTAGGATTGTATCGGAATGAACAAGGGGGTTTTGCTTGCCTGGCACTTCTGAAGATAACATTGAGTCTTCATCAGTGTCAACGATCACATCATCGGTACACGTCTATCGAGAGGGGACAAATACCGGCAATACAGAAAAAACACGATCAATGCAATGCACAATATGATGCATGCTATGACATGGCAAAATGAATGTGTTTTGGGCTAATGCATCTAAAACCAGATTAAATGAAGTTGGTTTGAATACGAGATTCAAATTCAAACTCCATATATGATTATTTAAATGCCATTCACTTCATTTGCCCTAAACAGTAGTGATAAGTTGTTCTAACATGCATGAAAATGGTACAGATGGATTCCTTGAATTTTTCTGATAATTTTTCATATATAATTTATTTAATTTGGAGTTACGGTTAATTTTCTATGATTTATTGAAGTTTTAGGCATTTTCTGGAATTTCAGAGTTAAATTAAATCCAGAAATTGAATTAATGCGCCAGCCTGACGTCATCATGGCGTCAGCAGGTCAACTGGGCGCCTCCAGGTCAAACCTGACCTGTGGGACCCATATGTCAGTGTCACAGGAGTAATAGGGGGGGTTTATTTTAGTTTAATTAAGGATTAGGGCACTAGGGCCCACATGTCAGTGGCTCTAGGGTTAGATTAGGTGGTGATTAGCTTAAGCTAATCACCTGATGGCGGGGGCCCACCTGTCAGTGTCAGCAGAGGGGGTGGTTAAAATAAAATAACTAACTAATTAGCAGGGGGGGGCTGGCCCCACCTTTCATCGACCCAGGGGGGGTTACGCCGTGGTCAAGTGGTCAACCCCACCGGCGGCTTGACGCCGGCGAGGCCAGCCGCGGTGGCGAGCCTCGGGTTTTGCCCACAGGGCTCGGTTTGGCGCGCGGAGCACGGCTTCGGGATGCGGACGCTCGTCCGCATCCATCTGTGGTGGTGGCGCGGCCGGGGAGTGGCCGGAGTGGTGCCGGCGACGAGCTCGGCGGCGGCCGAAGCTCGGGTGCAAGTGGGGATGGGGCTGCGGTGCGTAAACGAGCGCGGCGAGGTTTCGCGGAGGCTCTACGCGATGCGGGGAGCGCGTTGGGCGCATGCCCGGGACCAAATGGCCACCGGAGCTACGCCGGCGTTGAGCTCTGGCGGCGGCGCGTTTCGGCCATAAAGGGGGCGACGGCTACGGCGATCAAATGAAGCGGGGAAGAGGGGGAAAGGGTGGAGGAGCTCACAGCGATCACGAAGAGGGGCTCGGCTTGCTCGGGGAGGGGCTGGTGACGACGGGAGGTCGCCGGCGATCTCGGTGGCCCGAGGAGGAAGAAGACGTCGGGGACGGCGCTCCGGGGCTTCCGGCGTCACATGGGTTGGTGGAGACGAAGAAGAGGGTGCGGCGGTTCTTCTGGAGGCATCGGCGAGGCGAGGGGTGGTCGGTGGCCGCGGCGAACAGCGTCGGTGGCGACGGCTGCGCTCGGCACGAGAGGGAGAGGGAAACAGAGGAGGGGAAGAGCTCGGGAGAGAGTGAGGAAGTTCGTGGGGGCCGCGTGGCGTCTCCTGGGAGTAGTGGAGGCAAGCAGGGAGGCAGGAGGTGGCCGAAGTAGGGAGGAGGTGGCCGGGGCGCGTGGCCGCGCGCGCCGGGCGCGTGCCCGTCCTCCTGGCAGAGGAGGAAGGCGACAGGGGAGGCGCTGGTGGGCTGGGCCGGCCAGGGGGGAAGCTGGGCCGGCTGGTGGCTGCACGGGTGAGGCCAGGTATGTCCTTCTCCCTCTTTTTATTTTTGTTCTGTTTCATTCTGTTTTTGTTTTATTTAAATTATTTTGCCACTGTTTTGAATTTTTAAAATAATTCAAACAATGCCAAAAACTCCTCTGAATATTTTATAATGCTAGATGGACTTTTCCAAAAGCTTATAAAATATTTCAGGGGGTATTTAAATTATATTCTAATTATATGAATATAATTCAAATTCAAATAGCTAAAGATTTAAATTCAAAGTCCCAAGAATAAATCCTTAAAAATGTTCAATATTTTGGTTGGGACCAGAACCCTTACCAAAAATTATCAAACATTTAAGAGGAGCACTTTGGAGCAATGAATGAGATTTCCAGGGTTTTTGCCCCTCTTTTATTTAGGGTTTTGAGGCTTCCAACATTCCTCAATTCAAGTTTCAAAAATATAGACATGATGCACACATGAGGCTAGGCTAGAGCAATGCCAGAAGCTAGGGATGTGACAACTCACCCCCACTAAACAAGAATCTCGTCTCGAGATTCAAGCGTAGGGTAGGATGAAGGGGAAACGCAAACTAGTACAATCTTCACGATCCAGGGTGCACTTCAGTTGAACGTTGATTCATTCACCATCATTGTCTTGATGTCTTGCTCTGAGAAATCCTGCCAACATGACATGGAGGGAAGAAGGAGACTCTAGAAGGGTCGATCTTCTCGAAGATCGAACAACTCACGGAAAGAGACATAGGACCAACTCTCGGGTTGAGACACGAGATACACATCAAGAGGGGTGGAAAGAAGCGGATGACGAAGGTTCACTAGGTAGACAACAATTCCACACCTAGGAAGGTGGTAAACGATTGTCAACGTAGCGAGGAGTTGAGTTGCCATGATACCACGACGAAACATCCTGGAGGAGGGTGATTCGTAGATTATTATCTTAAGTGGCAAAAAGAATTACTTTTGATTCAGAGATCATTGAAACTCTTTAAACCAACCTAAGACAATTCTCGAGCGATCGTTTGGAGGGGGTCGGTAGAATGGCATACTCAAACTTGGATGATGTGGATTACCTTGTTGAAGACAACGTAATGGATGAATTTGCTTATCACCGAAGATGGAAGAGACCCGTGGTAGAATGGCACATTGGCGGTGCAAGCTGGGAACAAAATGCAAATGCTGGGAATGATTCTGGTAACTGGGGAAGAACCCAACAATAAAGAGTGAATTCACTGTTGGAGTGGTTATAGCATAACCGAAGAATCTGGGGCAATCCCAGCTAGTGCCGATGATAAGACGTAGCGCTTGTGCGTGCTCTCAAGAACTTAAGCATTTCCACATTCATCAAGGTTTTACCAACATCCGTGTCAAGGGTCCGGTAGCACAACTTACTACCATGATGAATGGTGATGGAGGATGCAGATGCAAAGGAAGATAACACTTTCTCAGTTTTCACCTTAGCGAGGCCAAGGAAACAAAATCTGGATGATCGACCGAGAGACATTTAGCACTCCGCTTCTAATGTTCTCCTTGACGTGCTAGTGTATCCCATTCATAGATATGGTTTGATAACTAGAACATCAAGTAAAAGGTCGGACATCGGGAACACAATAATCATAAGGCACAACTAGGAAGTAAATCCTACGAAGTCCTTATGGGAAGGTGGCCAACTACTTCAATCAAGATACCACAATAATAGGTCCTTCGGCTGGGTGGTGCTGGCCACGACATCCACTTTACCGGTTATCGAGGGACCAATATTATAGTTCTTGGGAAATGTTCCAAACCATCATATCTGCCTGAGATTCAGATCTGGTTGGTGTCAGGATATTCCAGACTCATCGAGTCTAGGAAGAAAATGAAAGTTTGCAACACAAATCGACGAGATGACGTTGCGGGATTCTCGGGAGATGAACTACGATAGCAAGCTCCAAAACATGAGCTGGTTCTGCTACAAACATGTGAACATGTTGTCCAAGACAAGCATGATCACAAGGTAGTCTTATAATAAAACACTACCGAGTTCAGGAGGGGGAACCATCATTAATGACATCGAAGTCTCCACGCGTGGAAGTCCAAAGAGTTCACCTTGGACAGACTCCTTTATCTTTGAACAACTCAATCAGTGGCTTGGTGTGCTAGGATATACATATAGAATGGAGGTTGCAAATCTCCAGACCACAGAATACTTCGCACGTATGCATGACTGACTTGGGATGATTCCAAAGGAAGCAAAACTAACTTTCTCAAATTCACGGCGGCATCTTTCACCAAATGCACGTGTATAAAAGGAAGTCACTCCTTTCATCGACAAATACTTCATGAGCTAGCATGAAGAAAATGCTTTCAAAAGTTTCCAACACTAGCTTAATGTCCAACAAAATTATGGAGGAGATAAGGATGTTGTCAATGGGCTCAACAACAATTCATCTGGGTTTCCTTTTAAAAGGAATTCCATAGTTAAGTGAACAAGTGATAGCATTGGTCAGGCCGAAGATGTAATGGTGTATGCTCGAGGGATCAACCACGAACAAGACAACATTACGAGCATCATTGGTATTGATTTGATTTGACGATAGCCCACACTCAAATCAAAGGATTGATAAGGCAATAGGTCCAGCAACTGATCACAGGGACCAACCGATGAAGATATCATCTTTCTTCAACACACACTACACAAGAATATCCCTTTGGAACGAACTAAGTCAGGCAAGCTTTTACCTTCCAACTCTCCAAGTTGTTGTCTAGCTTAACCAACTAGCTCAGGGATATCCATCACAGATTCTTAGAGAAAGGGTGGTTTACAATAAACCAACTTGATCACGAGCTCAACATAGCGGTCAGGTGACAACCTGGTAGTACTTCCGAGAAGATCTTCGGAAAATCACGAACCACCGATATGTTACTAAGCTCGAGAACAATCTTGCTTTTCGGGGCAAGATGATATGATCAAGTGAGCGAGGGCTTGACAAGATCCTAATTCATCAATCGAAGGGTGCACCGAAATAAGGACTAGGTAGCACGATCAGTCTTAGAAGGATGATTCAAAAACCAACATACTAAGAATGAAATTATTATCCTTTAACTACCAAGCAACGAGGTTGCTGGGAGTATTGATCTCACGCATCACAACTCATTTGTCGGTATTCCGGTTGCATCAACACGAGGGCCGAGGAATGACTAATGATGGTGAGAAGTATCACTGTACCAAGAGTTCATAGGATGGTGTGCAATTCCTATAACAATCTCGATATAGAATAAGGTAATACTCCAAGGTAGAACAGAACCAAAAGCTAGATTAGCAATTAGATCTGCGGAGCACAACTTCTTTGACCCAATCCTGGATATGGAAGAGGTACTGGAGTTTGTTTCTCCAAGTCATTCAGGACAGAATGGCTTGACGGACCACAAGAGTAATAGGCATCGATAAACAAACGCACGCATACTCTTGACTATCAATTGATAGACGAGGGTCAGAATGCAACTATGGAGAACAACTCAAAGGAACATATAATTTTCTGAGTTGTGGATGCATAGATTAGTATGTCGAACCAAGTTCAACATATTTCTTCCGGATAACCCATGCAGAAAGGTAGAACTGGCAGAGTCACGATTTATGAATGGAGAACTCCTCAAGAGTACTCTAATTGTGATCTTTTGATCCAATAAGCATCTGCCATAAGCGGTTCATAGTATTTGGAAGAAGAAGATACCACGGACTTCAAGGACTATCGCAAAGGTTACTAATATCCTAAAGGCACTAGCAATTACTATCAACATGAAGTAGGTAGAGTGAATCTCGGGTTCAGAACCCAGGAGTAGAATACCTACTACTAAGTAGCATCACGGGATGCTTCCGAGAATAAAGGCCAGAATCTTCACACTAGGACCACAAAACATTGCTAGATTACTAGGTGACTCCCTAAACACCTAGGGCCATAATAGTATCTCCAACATATATGTCAAGGTAACGGAGTACCTCAACTCACTGATTAGTGTGGTTAATCTGGCCCATGGGAACATTGAAACAGGAAGAAAGGATTTGCAATTGCATCAGACTACTTAGAAACCTGGGATGACTCGGACAGCATAACGGCTGTAAATGCTCAGAAAAGATTTGAGACATTCACAAAAATGGTGGCATAACCACTCAGAAGCACAATATCAATGTCTCGAGATCAATAATTAACATACAGAAGTAGTAGGAACTGAAAGGAGGCTTAAGTCCAACAATCTTATAAGTCTACGGATTAGTAACACGTGATCCTGATGGAAAGAAGAGATAGCCTAGTTCTTAATCCCCGCAGGAAAGATAAGATGACTCAGATCAGAAGGCATAAGGTATAAGGAGTAAAAAGAGCCTTACGTTCCATCCCACAATCAATTCCCTTATATAACTAAAGAATTTCTAGACTCAACTTCGACTAGTTTGGCTTGGTAATCCTACAGGCAGTCAAGCTCTGATACCAACACTGTTAGGACCCCGACTCGATGCCACATAGGTCTAGCATGTAACACCTCATATCACTTTGCGGCCTCACGCACGGTATTCCCACGGGTGTCGCCTTACCTTTGCCCGGGACCGTTTGCGCCTTTTGGCTCACGTATATGATAGTGTCGCTAGCATCCATATGATAAAGAGCCCGGGCTGACATGACTAGTCGTAAACCCAAAGTGGCACAGACTTACAGGGACAGGCATCCATGACCCAGCTTCGAACGTGTCGGTCATCAGCAAATGGGTCCGGGCTGTAGCACTGGGCTAGCAGGACTCCGGTAAACCGGGCTGTAGCGGGCTAACAGGACTCCGGTACTCAAAGCGTGACATTTCCCCGAAGGGACAGACACAGGAACGAAGAAGGACACATGCCGGCCAGCCTAAGTGTTCCGGAGCAGTAGCAAGCTACCATGGCTCAGTGAAACACTAGGAGACATTTCCCGGTAAGAGAGGCTACTAAAGATAAACAACTAGATGGTCAGATCCCACACATACCAAGCATTTCAATAACATACACACAATATGCTCGATATGTGCAATACAACATGGCATCACAAAATGACTCTACGACTCAAGTAGTTTTTTGAGGTGGCGCACACGAGTCCACATATTCACCATATCAATACACCACTATGGATCCGCTCCCGTCTCCCTACGGGAACGCCATCCATAGCACTCACGCTTATCTTGCGTATTTTAGAGTATCCACTTTCACTTGTCTATGAACTGATATAAGCAACCCAGAAGTCCTTTTCCGCGGACACGGCTATTCGAATAGATTAGGTTAACCCTGCAGGGGTGTACTTCTTCACACACGCTCTCACCACTTACCGCCGTTTACACGACATGTACTCGGCAACCTTCAAGCGGAAGCCCAACGTGGGTGTCGGCCACGGCCTACCTAAACACCTAAGTCTCTAGTCCAGGTTTATCGCCTATTCGGGTTCCATCCATGAGGAGATCCGGCCGGAGTTTCGCTCACAGCCCCAAACGATGTGTACAGGGTTCCGTGACACCAAACGGGTGCCCGGTTTACCCGGCCACGTGCCTACCGCATCACAGCCCACCCCTACGGTCAGCACTGCGCACGGCCTCCAGCATACTACAAACACCAGAAACTACTTGCAACTCCTGGACAGAGGACAAGGGTGATCAAGAAGCCGAGAGGGTCCATTGGTTTCGGGCCCAATGCGTGGTAGTAGCTGAATCATGGATCACAAACACAGAACTCAGTTCCTGAGGACGGCTGCAATGAGACAACCCACCATGTACTCCTACATGGCCTCTCACCGCTACCTTTACCAAATCGTATTCATACACTTAGCTCACACACAGTAGGACATGTTCACACGCCTCTGATTCATCCCCGATGAATCAGACCTGACTCAACTCTAAGCAGTAGCAGGCATGACAAACAAACATGAATGAGTAGGCACAACAGGGCTCAAACAACTCCTACTCATGCTAGTGGGTTTCATCTATTTACTGTGGCAATGACAGGTCATGCAGAGGATGAAGGGGTTCAGCTATCGCAGCAAGTAACAGATGAATCGGTGTTGTCCTAATGCATTAAAAGAGAGCAGGAGCGAGAGAGTAGGATTGTATCGGAATGAACAAGGGGGTTTTGCTTGCCTGGCACTTCTGAAGATAACATTGAGTCTTCATCAGTGTCAACGATCACATCATCGGTACACGTCTATCGAGAGGGGACAAATACCGGCAATACAGAAAAAACACGATCAATGCAATGCACAATATGATGCATGCTATGACATGGCAAAATGAATGTGTTTTGGGCTAATGCATCTAAAACCAGATTAAATGAAGTTGGTTTGAATACGAGATTCAAATTCAAACTCCATATATGATTATTTAAATGCCATTCACTTCATTTGCCCTAAACAGTAGTGATAAGTTGTTCTAACATGCATGAAAATGGTACAGATGGATTCCTTGAATTTTTCTGATAATTTTTCATATATAATTTATTTAATTTGGAGTTACGGTTAATTTTCTATGATTTATTGAAGTTTTAGGCATTTTCTGGAATTTCAGAGTTAAATTAAATCCAGAAATTGAATTAATGCGCCAGCCTGACGTCATCATGGCGTCAGCAGGTCAACTGGGCGCCTCCAGGTCAAACCTGACCTGTGGGACCCATATGTCAGTGTCACAGGAGTAATAGGGGGGGTTTATTTTAGTTTAATTAAGGATTAGGGCACTAGGGCCCACATGTCAGTGGCTCTAGGGTTAGATTAGGTGGTGATTAGCTTAAGCTAATCACCTGATGGCGGGGGCCCACCTGTCAGTGTCAGCAGAGGGGGTGGTTAAAATAAAATAACTAACTAATTAGCAGGGGGGGGCTGGCCCCACCTTTCATCGACCCAGGGGGGGTTACGCCGTGGTCAAGTGGTCAACCCCACCGGCGGCTTGACGCCGGCGAGGCCAGCCGCGGTGGCGAGCCTCGGGTTTTGCCCACAGGGCTCGGTTTGGCGCGCGGAGCACGGCTTCGGGATGCGGACGCTCGTCCGCATCCATCTGTGGTGGTGGCGCGGCCGGGGAGTGGCCGGAGTGGTGCCGGCGACGAGCTCGGCGGCGGCCGAAGCTCGGGTGCAAGTGGGGATGGGGCTGCGGTGCGTAAACGAGCGCGGCGAGGTTTCGCGGAGGCTCTACGCGATGCGGGGAGCGCGTTGGGCGCATGCCCGGGACCAAATGGCCACCGGAGCTACGCCGGCGTTGAGCTCTGGCGGCGGCGCGTTTCGGCCATAAAGGGGGCGACGGCTACGGCGATCAAATGAAGCGGGGAAGAGGGGGAAAGGGTGGAGGAGCTCACAGCGATCACGAAGAGGGGCTCGGCTTGCTCGGGGAGGGGCTGGTGACGACGGGAGGTCGCCGGCGATCTCGGTGGCCCGAGGAGGAAGAAGACGTCGGGGACGGCGCTCCGGGGCTTCCGGCGTCACATGGGTTGGTGGAGACGAAGAAGAGGGTGCGGCGGTTCTTCTGGAGGCATCGGCGAGGCGAGGGGTGGTCGGTGGCCGCGGCGAACAGCGTCGGTGGCGACGGCTGCGCTCGGCACGAGAGGGAGAGGGAAACAGAGGAGGGGAAGAGCTCGGGAGAGAGTGAGGAAGTTCGTGGGGGCCGCGTGGCGTCTCCTGGGAGTAGTGGAGGCAAGCAGGGAGGCAGGAGGTGGCCGAAGCAGGGAGGAGGTGGCCGGGGCGCGTGGCCGCGCGCGCCGGGCGCGTGCCCGTCCTCCTGGCAGAGGAGGAAGGCGACAGGGGAGGCGCTGGTGGGCTGGGCCGGCCAGGGGGGAAGCTGGGCCGGCTGGTGGCTGCACGGGTGAGGCCAGGTATGTCCTTCTCCCTCTTTTTATTTTTGTTCTGTTTCATTCTGTTTTTGTTTTATTTAAATTATTTTGCCACTGTTTTGAATTTTTAAAATAATTCAAACAATGCCAAAAACTCCTCTGAATATTTTATAATGCTAGATGGACTTTTCCAAAAGCTTATAAAATATTTCAGGGGGTATTTAAATTATATTCTAATTATATGAATATAATTCAAATTCAAATAGCTAAAGATTTAAATTCAAAGTCCCAAGAATAAATCCTTAAAAATGTTCAATATTTTGGTTGGGACCAGAACCCTTACCAAAAATTATCAAACATCTAAGAGGAGCACTTTGGAGCAATGAATGAGATTTCCAGGGTTTTTGCCCCTCTTTTATTTAGGGTTTTGAGGCTTCCAACATTCCTCAATTCAAGTTTCAAAAATATAGACATGATGCACACATGAGGCTAGGCTAGAGCAATGCCAGAAGCTAGGGATGTGACAGCAGTATTTCTCACAAACTGCGATCTGCGCTAGTAGCTGAGGTTGACAAGGTCACCTTTGCTGCATACCATCTTGAAGGCCCCGCCAGTCTATGGTGGGAGAATTATGAAGCTATGCGCCCAGCGGGCCACGTCACTACTTGGGCTGAATTCAGCGAGGCTTTCCGTGAACATCACATTCCGGAGGGTCTCATGGACCGTAAACGTGAGGAGTTCTGTAGTTTCACTCAAGGTCGACTCTCTGTTGACGCTTACAGCAGGGAGTTTGGTAACCTTGCCCGTTATGCAACGGAGGAAGTTTCTACTGATGCCAAGAAGCAGGCAAGGTTCCGTAAGGGGCTTAGTCCTGAGCTTCGCCGCGACCTCCGTCTGCATGAGTGCACATCTTTTCAGAAGCTTGTTAACAAAGCCATCAGTGCTGAGACTGGTCAGACTGATTATGAAGCAACACGCAAGCATGGCCATGACTTGGGTTCCTCATCCGGTGCTGGTCCTCAGAAGCGCCGCGCGTGGGTGCCTAACACTGCCCTGCCACCCAAGTTCACACTGAGGCCATCCTTCCAGGCGCCTCGCCCAGCTCAGCCATATGCACCAGCCAAGCCCTATGGTGGTCCAACCAACAATGCTCCCCCACGTACCAGTTCCGTGACTTGTTTCAAGTGTGGGGAATCAGGCCACTATATGCGCGAGTGTCCCCAAACCAACCCCAACCAGACAGCAAAAAGTGTTGGCCGCGGCAAGCCGACAGGGAAAGTGTTCTACGCCAAGCCGGCCACCACTGCTCGTGGCCATGTTAATTGTGTTTTTGCGGAAGAGGCTCAAGAAGATCCCAACGTCGTTCTCGGTACGCTCCTTGTTAATTGCCACCCGACATCTGTTCTTTTCGATACAGGAGCATCTCATTCATTTATATCCAAGAGCTATGCTCATTTGCATAACACCACATTCTGTGAGATGCCCACCTCTATGGTAATTCAAACTCCGGGATCCAAATGGCAAACTTCTAGAGTAAGCCATGGAAATGAAATTCAAGTCGACAAACTTGTTTTTCTCGCATCTTTGATAGCCCTCAAATCTTTGGATATTAATATCATCTTGGGTATGGACTGGATGTCAGCCCATCATGCCAAAATTGATTGCTTCTCTAGGACTGTTCAACTCACCCATCCTTCGGGGAAGATAGTCAATGTCTTGACCCGAATAGCCAAGCGACAGTTATATTCTCTTAACGCCAGCCCTTTGCCAGACCTTGAGGACGTTCCGGTAGTCCGTGACTTTCCGGATGTCTTCCCAGAGGAATTGCCAGGTGTTCCACCTGACAGAGATGTCGAATTCATGATAGATCTCATTCCAGGAACTGTCCCGATTTCCAGAAGACCCTACAAGATGGCACCTTTTGAACTAGCCGAGCTTAAGAAACAACTCGATGAGTCCTTGAAAAAGGGTTTCATCCGACCTAGTTCATCTCCTTGGGCTTGCCCCGTCCTCTTCGTCAAGAAGAAGGATGGTACAGACCGGATGGTTGTAGATTATCGACCTGTCAACTTGGTCACAATTAAGAACAAGTATCCGCTCCCCAGGATCAACGACCTGTATGATCAGCTCGCTGGATCCTCAGTCTTCTCTAAAATGGATTTGAGGTTGGGCTACCATCAAATCAAAATCAGAAAGGGGGACATTCTGAAAACGGCCTTTGTTACTCGTTATGGCCAATATGAGTACACCGTCATGTCCTTTGGTTTAACCAACGCTCCAGCCACCTTCTCTCGGTTGATGAACTCAATCTTCATGAAGTATTTGGATAAATTCGTCGTGGTTTACCTCGATGATATACTCATCTACTCCAAGAACGAGGAAGAACATGCCGAACACCTAAGGCCAGTGTTGAAGAAACATCGAGAGCATCGCCTTTATGCCAAATTTTCTAAATGTGAATTCTGGTTGTCAGAAGTGACCTGTCTTGGACATGTAATTTCTGGTAAAGGCATTGCTGTTAACCCTGAGCGAGTTCAAGCCGTCCTTAATTGGACTCCACCTGAATCGGTCAAGCAAGTTCGGAGTTTCCTTGGCCTAGCGAGCTATTGCCGTCGCTTTGTCGAGAATTTCTCCAAAGTTGCCAAACCTCTAACTGAACTCCTCAAGAAAGATAAAAAGTTCGAGTGGACCCCACAATGTGAGCACAGTTTCCAGGAACTGAAGAGACGTTTAACCTCTGCTCCCGTACTGGTACCACCGGATTTTTCCAAGGATTTTGTTATCTATTGCGACGCCTCGCGACAAGGACTAGGCTGTATTCTCATGTAAGATCGACACGTAATTGCTTATGCTTCACGGCAATTACACCCACATGAGGAAAACTACCCCACTCATGATCTAGATCTTGCAGCTGTAGTCCATGCACTCAAAACATGGCGACATTACCTTCTCGGTAATCGTTGCGAAATCTACACTGATCACCAAAGTCTGAAGTATATATTCACCCAACCGGATTTAAATCTCAGGCAAAGACGTTGGGTCGAGTTGATCACAGATTTCGACTTAGGAATAACTTACACCCCAGGGAAAGCCAACGTCATGGCTGATGCGCTAAGTCGTAAATCTTATTGTAACAACCTGATGTTACAAGAAAGTCAACCGCTTCTCCATGAGGAATTTCGGAAGCTTAACCTTCACATTGTTCCTCAAGGATTTCTTTCTACCTTGGTGGCGAAACCTACTCTTACAGATCAAATCATCGCTGCCCAAAAGCGAGATAAGGGAATATCTAAGATCAAGGAGAACATTGCTAGCGGAGGTGCTAGATGTTTCTCCACAAATGATCATGGTGTTGTGTACTTTGAGAACCGTTTAGTGGTTCCCAAGAACCAGCATCTACGGCAGTTGATCCTTAAGGAGGCTCATGAATCTCCTCTCACCATTCATCCCGGTAGTACCAAGATGTATCAGGACCTACGCCAGAGGTTCTGGTGGACTAGGATGAAGAGAGAAATTGCTCAGTATATTGCTAATTGCGACGTTTGCCGTCGTGTAAAAGCAGAGCATCAACGGCCTGCTGGCACCCTTCAACCCCTAGCTATTCCTGAATGGAAATGGGATAAAATTGGTATGGACTTCATTACCGGTTTTCCCAGGACCAAGAGAGGGAATAACGCTATCTTCGTCGTTATCGACCGTCTTTCCAAAGTGGCCCATTTCTTACCTGTTCGTGAGAGTATAACTGCTAGTCAGTTAGCAGACTTGTACATCTCCCGAATAGTGTCTCTCCATGGTGTTCCTTTGGAAATTAACTCGGATCGAGGAAGTCTTTTCACCTCTCGATTTTGGGAAAGTTTCCAAAATGCTATGGGAACCCGCCTTTCTTTTAGTACCGCTTTCCACCCTCAATCAAGTGGTCAAGTGGAACGCATCAACCAGATTCTAGAAGACATGCTTCGAGCTTCTGTTATCTCATTCGGAATGGAGTGGGAGAAATGCCTTCCATTTGCCGAATTTGCTTATAACAACAGCTATCAATCCAGCTTGGGCAAAGCCCCTTTTGAAGTTCTCTATGGACGAAGGTGTCGAATGCCTCTTAACTGGTCAGAAACTGGGGAAAGACAATTCTTTGGCCCGGATATGATTCAGGAAGCAGAAGAGCAAGTTCGCATCGTTCGTGAAAAGTTGAATACAGCCCAATCTCGTCAAAAGAGTCAATATGACCGAAAACATAAGGCTATGACTTTTGAGGCTGACGAGAAGGCTTACCTTCGGGTTACTCCTCTGAAGGGAACCCATCGCTTCGGTATCAAGGGCAAATTGGCTCCTCGTTACATTGGACCCTTTCGCATTCTCGCAAAACAAGGAGAAGTTGCCTACCAATTGGAACTACCTCCGCATCTCTCCAGAGTCCACGACGTCTTCCACGTTTCTCAACTCAGGCGTTGCTTCTCGGATCCTATCCGTGGAGTAGACCACGAAACGCTTGATCTCCAAGATAATCTCACGTATCGAGAGTACCCCGTTCGTATCCTCGATCAAGCTGAGTGTACCACTCGACGTCATAATATCAAGTTTCTCAAGGTTCAATGGTCGCACCATTCTGAGAATGAAGCAACTTGGGAAAGGGAGGATCGTCTTTGACTCGAGTATCCCGCCTTCTTCCCGGAGGAACCCAAATCTCGGGACGAGATTCTTTTGAGTGGGGGTGAGTTGTCACACCCTAGCTAGTTCATGCATTAGAGTGTTGCATCATGTCTATCCTTTCATCAGAAACCTGAAATGGGGATGTCAGAACCCCCAGCCCCCTCTGAAACCAACTAGGGTTTACTAATTTTTTTTTCAATGAACCTGAAATGCCCTTCTAAAATGTCCATCATTTTTGTCTTGGTTCAGAACCTCTGCCAAAAGTGTTGCACAATTTTCTAGGTCATCTTAGGGTCTTTGAATTAAATGATAAGTATTTGAATTTGGGCATTTAAAATTATATAAAATATTTCAAATGCTCAAATATTCCTAAACCGAAATGTTTCATGTTGGAAATATTCCAACTTTGGACCAGGAGCATTTTGGTGATTTTAGGAGTTGCCTAGGTATTTTTAATAATTCAACAAAGTTGCAGAAAAATAGAAAAAGAAAAAAACAGAAAGGAAAAACTTACCTGGCGCCGCAACCCGGCCCACCTGCCGGCCCAGCCCAGCGCCGCGCCAGCGAGCTGCTTGCCGGCCAGGCAGGCAGACAGGTGCTCGACGGCGAGCACCGCATGGGTGCCACGCACCTACTCGCCGCCTCGCCGCTCCACTCGCCCGGCTAACGACGTGGATCGCTCCCCCTCGCTCTCCCGAACCCCCCAGACACCTCCTCTCCTCTCCAGCTCCTCCCCCTCGCGCTCCCTAGCCATGGCCGACACCACCGCCGCCGCTCCATCGTCGTAGCCGCGCTCCCCGCCGCCCGTGCTCCGTCTCGTGGTGTCCAGGAGCTCCGCCGCCGTCCACTTCGTCAAGCTAACCGAGCCCCGCGTGCTCGTGAGGCCCGAGTCCACCGCACCGACCTCGCCCGAGTTCGCCGTCGCCGGAGATCCCTTTTAACGCCGTCGCCGCATCAGCTCGTCCCTGACCCTGCCGGTGGCCTCTACGGGTGCTCTGTGAGCCTAGCTACCCCTCCTACCCTTCCTCTCTCGCCCCCGAGCCGTGTAGCCACCGCACGAAGATCACCCGCACGCACCGCCGCGGATCTCGTCGCCGACGTGCTCCCGGCCATCCTCCGGCCAACTCACGGTGTCCAACGCACTCACCACGTTGCGTTGAGTCCAACCGTGCACTTCCCGCACCTCACCGCACACCCTAGCCCCGAGTTCGCCTTCACCCGAACTCCGGTGACCGCCTAGGTCGTCGCCGGCGCCAACTCCGGCCACCCCGACCCCAACTGACTCCACCAAGAGCCGCGGCTCGTCCTCAGCTCCACTCCGATGCCCTCCATGACCCATTTGGTGGCCGGAACAGCCAAAACCACTTCTGCCGCTGCGTCGGGCTCGCCGGCGGCTAAACGCCGGTGCAGCCGTTTTGACTTTGACCATGGGTGGGCCCTGGTTGACTCTGTTGAGTCAATGACAGGTGGGGCCCCCTTTTGTTAATTATCCAGATTAGTTTAAACTAAATTAAATTAGTTAATTACCCACTGACACCCTGGACCCACTGGTCAGTTTGACCTGGACCGGGTCTGTTGACTTGCTGAGGTCAGCGTGACCTCATGCTGACGCAGTAAACCTTTTCTGAAATTAAAATAAATCTAAAATGATTTATAAATTCCAGAAATTGTTGCAAACTTCAAAAATTCATATAAATTCAACCGTAGCTCCAAATCAAACAAATTATATATGAAAAATGATCAGAAAAATCCAATCTATCCATCTGTACTAGTTTCATGCATGTTTAAACAAGCTAACTTGAGGTTTAGTGCAGAACAAGATAAAACACTTTAAAGGGCCATTTATGAGTTTGAAATTTGAATCTTTGGTTCAAATTGATTCAAACCCATCTGGTTTTAGTTGCATTAGCCCAACACACTCATATTGCCATGTTTCATTCATGCATCATATTGTCGCACATTGTTTGGTGATGGTTGTGTATCGGTGTTCTTTGCGGCAGGGTCTGCCTCCGAGGAGTACCGTGATTACCCTAGCGAAGAACCGTATCCGTGCATCGATCCATCAGGCAAGCAACCAACCATTTGATCATATCGATACAATCCCATGTTCTCGCTCTTGCTCTCTTTTACTGCATTAATACAACGCGTTTTAAACTGCTGTGTGCTACGGTAGTTGAACCCATTTCCTCTGCATGACCTGTCATTGCCACAGTAATTAGATGAAACCCACTAGCATGTGTAGGAATTGATTGAGCCATATGTATGTGTTGTTCCTACCTTGCTATGCCTGCTATGCTTAGAGTCGTGTCAGGTCTGGTTCATCTGGGTGATGGGCTAGAGTGAAATGATCATGTCGGTAATGAGAGTGATGTGGTGAACACGATTTGGTAAAGGTATCGATGAGAGGCCATGTAGGAGTACATGGTGGGTTGTTTCATTGAAGCCGACCTTAAGAACTGAGATCTGTATGCGTGATTTAAGATTCAGCTACTACCATGCATTGGGCCCTGAAATATGACCCCGCTCGACTTCTTATTCACCCTAGTCCTCTGTCTAGGAGTTGCAAGTAGTTTCTGGTGTTTGTAGCTTACTGGAGGCCATGGACAGCGCTGACCCGCGGGGTGGGCTGTGATGCGGTAGGTACGTGGCACAGTGTACCGAATACCCGTTAGGTATCTCGGGAACCCTGTACACACCGTTCGGGGCCGTATGGGAAACCTCGGCGGGACTCCCTGCGGATGGAACCGGGATAGGCGATAAACCTGGACTAGAGACTTAGGTGTTTAGGTAGGTCGTGGTCTACACCCACATCGGCTTTCGCTTGAAGTCTGCCGAGCACATGTCGTGTGCAGACGCTAAGTGGTGGAAACATGTATGAAGAAGTACACCCATGCAGGGTTAACATGATCTATTCGAATAGCCGCGTCCGCGGTAAAGGACTACTTGGTTGCTTATACAGTTCATAGACAAGTGAATGGATACTACTAAAAATCTCAAGATAAGTGTGAGTGCCGAGGATGGCTCTTCCGAAGGATGACGGAGGTGGATCCTCGGTGGTGTATTGAAGTGGTGAGTAGTGGACTCGTGTGCGCAAAACCATTTCAAGTTGGAGTCTCGTAGGATAGTTTAGCCAAGAGTCAAAGCTGGCTTGCTGCAACAACTCCACCAACCCTTCTTGATAATGTGCATGTATGTAGGATCTGACGTAAGTCTTGCTGGGTACCTTTGTACTCATGTTGCTATAATTTACATTTTACAGAAGGCGCTGCAACCCCTTCTGATGGGTTCTTCGAAGACGTTGACATCGACGAGTAGACTAAGACCCAGGTGGTAATCCTGAGCTTGTGAAGGTCCACGTAGTATAGCTAGGCTTTCCAAGCCTCTTTTATTTTACTAGTTGTCTGTACTCAGACAAGTTACTTCCGCTGCTGGTTTGTATGACTGTATGCCTTGAATGTGGGTCGTGTGACCCGTACTTGTATGTATGTTATGTATGGCTCTCTGAGCCTTTAAATAAAGTACTTGTGTCGTAGAGTCATGTTGTGATGCCTTGTTGTATTTGCACATATCGAGCATATTGTGTGTATGATTGAAATGCTTGGTATGTGTGGGATCTGACTATCTAGTTGTTTATCTTTAGTAGCCTCTCTTACCGGGAAATGTCTCCTAGTGTTTCCATTGAGCCATGGTAGCTTGCTACTGCTCCGGAACACTTAGGCTGGCCGGCATGTGTCCTTCTTCGTTCCTGTGTCTGTCCCTTCGGGGAAATGTCACGCATTGAGTACCGGAGCCCTGTTAGCCCGCTACAGCCCGGTTTACCGGAGTCCTGCTAGCCCGGTGCTACAGCCCGGACCCACTTGCTGATGACCGACACGTTCGATGCTGGGTCATGGATGCCTGTCCCTGTAAGTCTGTGCCACTTTGGGTTTACGACTAGTCATGTCAGCCCGGGCTCCTTATCATATGGATGCTAGCGACATCATCATATACATGAGCCAAAAGGCGCAAACAGTCCCGGGCAAAGGTAAGGCGACACCCGTGGGAATACCGTGCGTGAGGCCGCAAAGTGTTATGAGGTGTTACAAGCTAGATCGATGTGACATTGAGTCGGGGTCCTGACAGCGTTGGTATCAGAACCGGACTGCCTGTAGGTTCTCCAAGCCAAACTGGTCGATGTTGAGTCTAGAAATGCTTTAGTTATATGTAGGGGAATTGATTGTGGGATGGTACGTAAGGCTCTTTTTACTTCTTCACCTCATGGCATTCTGATCTGAGTCAGTCCATTCTTCTACTGGAGATTAAGGATTAGGATCTTCTCTCTCTATCAGGTTCACGTGTTACTAATCAGTAGTACCTTATAGGTTTGATGACTACAAGCCTAGTTCAGTTCTACTACCTTGTTATGCTGATAAGTTGGATCCAGAACCTTGATATGATATTGTTGAGTGTCTATGCAATTTTTTTGATAAATGTCTCAAACCCTTCTTGAGCATTTATAGTCGTTATGCTATCAAAATTTTGCTAGAAATTATAATGCCTTTGCATTATGGTTGTGCTTTCAGATGGCCACCCGCGACCAAAATCAAGTGGTTCGCCTGACCCGATGCATTGGTGTGACCGGTCATACGGCCGAAACTATGAGCCCCCACCAGCCTAATAAAACTCGCTTATCTTCCAAGCGTCGCGGTTAAATGGCGCGGTTGGGTTACCCACGCTCGTATTGATGAGAATCCCGGAATAAGGGGACACGATCTCTGCTTCGACAAGACGTGCCATGGAAACCACCCCGCTAAACACGCTGAGGTGGAACAGTAAAACGATTCGTGAAGGCTTGGCCGTGGCGTGATGTCACGCTGCGGAATACGTCAGCAGATTAGATTTGTGCAGATATTATTGTCTCTACGGTCGTACGTGGAACTTATTTTGCAGAGCCGGACACTATCCTTGTGTTCAACATCTTCTATGAAATATTCGGAGGAGGAACCCGCCTTGCAATGCCAAAGACAATTTGCGCGCCAGACTCATCTTCATTGAAGCCTGTCTCAGGGGCTACTGAGGGAGTCCTGGATTAGGGGGTGTCCGGATGGACGGACTATGACCTTTGGCCGGACTCCCGGACTATGAAGATACAAGATTGAAGACTTCGTCCCGTGTCCGGATAGGACTTTCTTTGGCGTGGAAGGCAAGCATGGCGATTCGATATGAAGATCTCCTCCCATTGTAACCGACTCTGTGTAACCCTAGCCCTCTCCGTTGTCTATATAAACCAGAGAGTTTTAGTCCGTAGGACGAACAACAATCATACCATAGGCTAGCTTCTAGGGTTTAGCCTCTCTGATCTCGTGGTAGATCAACTCTTGTACTACCCATATCATCAATATTAATCAAGTAGGAGTAGGGTTTTACCTCCATCGAGAGGGCCCGAACCTGGGTAAAAGCATCGTGTCCCTTGTCTCCTGTTACAATCCGCCTAGACGCACAGTTCGGGACCCCCTACCCGAGATCCGCCGGTTTTGACACCGACACCTGGCGCACCAAATGAGTTGTTGATTCGCCTTCTCCTTGGACACAAGCAGCCAGATCTACAATTGACATGGGTTGCTTGCACGTGTCCTTGAAGTTTGCTATAAACCAGGCCTTCAACTCGTCCCATGAACCGACGGAATTAACTGGCAGACTCTTTAACCAAGTGCGAGCCGTTCCATCCAACATCATGGTGAAGTACTTCGCACACGCCGCTTCATCCACATCCAATATCTCCATTTTCATCTCATAACTCTCAACCCATGACTCGGGGGGTAAATCAGCGGTGTAATTGGGTACTTTATGCGGACCCTTGAAATCCTTGGGTAACCGCACATTGCATAGAGCCGGGGTGAGACACGGCACCCCCAAGAGCTGAAAGCAAGTCCTCGTTCCACTGACATCGTCGGTCGAACTGGAGTAGGCTGATGATTCGCATACTGCGCCGCTAACTCGGCCTCCGGACACGCTCTACCATTATCCACCACATCCTGAGCATTCGCGCGCGCCGGATTAGGCCCTTGAGGGGCATTACGGTTCCGCGCACTGCTTGATACAGCCGGTTCGTCAATGTGCCTGCTATAACTCTTGCTCGGGCAAGGGGTTGAATGGATTCTGTCTCGGCTATATGAATAGGCCTGCTGTTGTACCATAGCAGTTTGAAGGAGATCCCTGGCCCGCTGCATCTCAACCGCCGCTGGAGACTCGCCCTCCATTGGAATGGCTGCCAATCGAGACGCCGCAGCAATCATGTTATCCAAAGGGGTGGAGAAGTGACCCTTCGGTTTTGGCACATATTGCGGAGGGTCATGTGTCCGTCGAGGCGGGTCCGTCACTCGTGGCTGATCCGGCGCTCCTGTCCCAGGTGCTTCAGTCTGGTTTACTGCTGCCGGATTACTGGGGCCTACTCCTGGCGTGTTGAAGAGATTCATTGCTTCATAAACCGGTGGCAGACAAGACCGGTGCCTCCTCCTCAACACGTCATTCGAAGCATTCTGATCCAGCATGAGCCGGTAATTCTCTGCCTGAATCCGCTATGACTGGGCATCTAAAGTGGCCCGCTCATCAGCCATCCTGGTTTTCTCAGCCGCCAAGTCCTCCTTGGCCCAAGTTATCTGATCCCGCAGCTTTGTGACTTCCGCATTATGCCGATATTGAGTCTCCGGGGTAACTGCTGTGGTCAACAATGTCGTCCAGGCGTCCAATAAACTGGACAGAACTTGAGCCAGCCGACGCGTGGGGCCATCTGCACCAGCTGCCGATCCGGAAGTCATCACTGCTGCAGTTGAAGACTGCAATGTGGCCTGCGTACCGGCCATGAAGATCGCAACCCAGTTTGGCGGTTCAAGGGGAACCGAAATACTATCGCCATCAGAACAACCCCCCGAACTGGCCATCTTGTAGTTGCTACACCGACTCGGTCTTGCCGGTGGATGATTCGCCATCAGAATAAACGACCGTCTCACCATCAGACACCGGTTCAGATTCTGCACCATGGATGAATCCCACGAACGCACGCTTCATGGCGGGCTGAACCCGGGCAGGGCTTGCAGGCTGAGCCGTTTCGACGAGGTCGGTGCAGATGTCCGTCTCAGGGCCCGGTTCGCCGTTCTTGCCAATGAAGACGTGAATTCCTCCAAAGGGGACCCGGTACCCGTACTCGATTGAGCTAGCCTCGGGGCCCCAGCCTGCGTCGTCGATGTAAAGCTTGCCGCGATGACTCTTGGTCATCCGGCCAACCGCGTATCCCTTGAGTCCTTCAAAGTTGCGCTTCAAGAAGTCGAAACCATCGTGTGATAGCCCCACGGTGGGCGCCAACTGTCGTGGAATTGTCACGTCAGATGTCCTAATGAGAGGACTTAGTCATGGAGCCATCGCAATGAGATTAGCTTAAAGGGGTTAAACCGGACAAAGGACACTAGGAGTTTATACTGGTTCGGCCCCTTGCAGTGAAGGTAAAAGCCTACGACCCAGTTGTGGTGGAATTGGTGGGGTCTCGATGAGCAGGGAGCGAATCCGCTTTACCTATCTCTCGAGTTGTTGTTTCTTGTCCCTGAACCACCGCCGGGTCGTCCCTTTATATACACAGGTTGACGCCCGACAATTTACAGAATATCGAGGCCGGCTCATACACGTGTCCGGCTCGATTTCTACCTTTCCCTATCTTACAACACAAGTTACATATCTCATGGCGGTTTATGTCTATGGGCCCTAATCCGCCCTTGGGCTCTGGGCCTCTAAGTCTCTATAGTAAAGCGTCATATTCCTTGTCTTCATGGGCTTCAATACGGATGATTCCTTGTGAGCATAACCCGGCCCCTCCTGGGCGGTTTATACTCAGTAGTTATATCCCCAACACTAAGGGATTGAGCATACAAACAAAAAGCGCATGTCAACCTCTGCTTCCCTCTGCGAAGGGCCTACCTTTTATTTTTTTGTATTTAATTTTATGCAAGAGTCAAAGTTCTTCTCTCTATTCCTTTTTATTTTCTCTTTGGCAAGCATCATGCGGTGAGGAAAGATCTAGGCACATATATCCAGTTGGATATGGGTAGCATGAGTTATTAGTGTTGACATCACCCTCCAGGTGAGTATGTTGGGAGGCGAAACTATAAGCCCCTATCTTTCTATGTGTCTGGTTGAAACGTTTTGCTCATGTGTATGCGGTGAGTGTTAGCAATCCTAGAAGACTATATGATGATTGAGTATGTGGACTTGCCAAAAAGCCTCCGATATGTGACCCTTCTTGAAATGATGATGAATTGTAGTTGCAAAGTTGACTGAGAACATAGTTTGTTGGTTTTCAATAGAGTTTATGCTTTATACTTCGATGTTGTGATGAATTGTTACATGTTCACGAGAAGTCTATGATAAAAGTTCTATGATAAATTTTTATATTAAAGCTTGTTGCTGTTATAATAATATACATGATGCTTCTATGTCTGTATTTTGTTTTTATCGACACCTCTCTCTCTCTCTAAGCATGTGGACATGTTTTTCGATTACGGTTTTGGCTTGAGGACAAGCGAGGTCTAAGCTTGGGGGAGTTGATACGTCCATTTTGCATCATATTTTCCTACTGCTATTTATAATGTTTTTATGCATAATAATGCTTTCTGGAGTAACTCTAATGCATTTTCTCTCATAATATGCAAGGTTCACACAAAGAGAGAGAATTCCGGCAGCTAGAAATCTGGACCTGAGAAAGCTACGTCACGCTACCTATTCTTCACAACTCCAAATGAGCTGAAACTTGACGAGGAATTTTTATGGAATAAATAAGAATTATTGGAGCAAATAACTACTAGAGGGCGCCCACCAGGTGGGCACAACCCACCTGGGCGTGCCAGGGAGCCCAGGCGCACCTTGGTGGGTTGTGCCCTCCTCGGCCCATTCTGGTGCCCCTCTTCTAGTATATAAGTCATTTTGACCTAGAAAAATAATAATAAGAAGAGGACTTTCGGGATGAAGTGCCGCCATCTCATGGCGGAACTTGGGCAGGAGCACTTTTGCTCTCTAGCGGAGCGATTCAACTAGGGGACTTCCCCCCGAAGGGGGAAATCATCGTCATCATCATCACCAACAACTCTCCCATCTTGGGGAGGGCAATCTCCATCAAAAACTTCAACATCACTATCTCCTCTCAACCCCTAGTTCATCTCTTGTGTTCAATCATTGTACCGGAACTATAGTTTGGTGCTTGTGGGTGACTAGTAGTGTTGATTACATGTTGTAGTTGATTACTGTATGGTTTATTTGGTGGAAGATTATATGTTCAGATCCATTATGCTATTTAATACCCCTCTGATCTTGAGCATGATTATCATTTTTGTGTAGTTACTTTTGTTCTTGAGGTCAGTTGAAAAATCTTGTTGCAAGTAATCATGTGAACTTGATATGTGTTCGATATTTTGCTAGTATGTATGTTGTGATTCCCTTAGTGGTGTCATGTGAACGTTGACTGCATGACACTTCACCATTGGGCCTAAGGGAATGCATTGTGGTGTATTTATTAGATGATGGGCTGCGAGAGTGACAGAAGCTTAAACCCTAGTTTATGCGCTATTCCGTAAGGGACTGATTTGGATCCAAAAGTTTAATGCTATGGTTGGATTTATTCTTAATACTTTTCTTGTAGTTGCGGATGCTTGCGAGGGGGTTAATCATAGTAGGAGGTTTGTTCAAGTAAGAACAATACCTAAGCACCGGTCTACCCACATATCAAATTATCAAAGTAGCGAACACAAATCAAACCAACATGACGAAAGTGACTAGATGAAATTCCCGTGTACCCTCAAGATCATTTTTCTTATCATAAGAGATCGTTTTGGCCTATCCTTTGCCTCAAAAGGATTGGGCTACCTTGCTACACTTTTGTTACCATTATCGCTACTTGCTCGTTGCAAATTATCTTGCTATCAAACTACTCGTTATTTATAATTTCAATGCTTGCAGACATTACCTTGCTGAAAACCACTTGTCATTTCCTTCTGGTCCTCGTTGGGTTCGACACTCTTACTTATCAAAAGGACTACGATTGATCACCTATACTTCTGGGTCATCAAGGCTCGTCAGGCCATCAGCCATACCCCCCACTGCTAGCACAATGCCGCTCCTCGAGGAACTCCCACCACACCATCCACGGGCGCGCCTGACTACGGCCTGACATCTGGGACCCGCTTGTTGTTGGCGCCGGAGCCTCGAGAGGATAGATGGGTCGCGGAGTTCAAGACCTACTTGCTCCATGGACCCTTCCGAAAGAAGATGCAGAAGTGATACGTCTCCAACGTATCTATAATTTTTTATTGTTCCATGCTATTATATTATCTGTTTTGGATGTTTTATAAACATTAATATGCTATTTTATATTATTTTTGGGACTAACTATTAACCTAGAGCCCAGTGCCAGTTTCTGTTTTTTCCTTGTTTATGAGTTTCACAGAAAAGGAATATCAAACGGAATAAAACTTTACGATGATTTTTCTCGGACCAGAAGACATCCATGGAGCTTGGAAAGGGGGTTAGAAGAGTCCGAGGGGCCCACAAGCCCTTAGGGCGCGCCCTAGGCAGGGCGACCCTGGCTTGTGGACACCTCGGTAGTCCCCCAACACTAATTATTGCTCTATAAATTCCCAAACCAACGAAAGCGTCCACCAAAATACTTTTCCACGGCCGCAAGCCTCTGTTCCCTCGAGATCCCATCTTGGGGCCTTTTCCGGCACCCTACCGGAAGGGGATTTGATCACAGAGGGCATCTAAATCAACCTTGCTGCCCTTCCGATGAAGCGTGAGTAGTTTACCACAGACCTACGGGTCCATAGCTAGTAGCTAGATGGATTCTTCTCTCTCTTTGATCTTCAATACAATGTTCTCCTTGATGCACTCGAGGTGACCCGTATGTCAGGTCTGTGGGGAGAACTGCCTCCACCCCGTATACCAGGGCAAAGGGTGTCTGGCCGGTGGCTCGATTTGGCATCGTTCTGATCGACCAAAGAACCGCCGGCAACTCATCAATCCAGCGCCTTCCGCTCTTGTGCAGCCTGTCAAAAGTCTTTGTCCTCAGGCCTTCTAGTACTTCAGCATTTGCCCTCTCCGCTTGGCCGTTGCTCCATGGGTGTGCCACAGAAGTGAAACAGACCTTACTGCCGAGGTCTTCGATGTATTGCATGAAGGTGTGGCTTGTGAACTGCGTGTCATTGTTGGTGATGACCCTGTTTGGCACACCGAAACGACAGACTAGCCCCTTGAAGAATTTGACGGTTGACTGCGCTGTCACCTTCCTCACTGCTTCCACCTCTAGCCACTTTGTGAACTTGTCGATTGCAACATACAAGTACTCAAAGCCCCCGACAACACGAGGGAAAGGGCCCAGTATGTCGAGCCCTCAGACCGAAAATGGCCAGGAGAGAGGGATTGTTTGAAGGGCTTGAGCTGGCTGATGAAGTTTCTTTGAATGGAGCGGACATGCTTCCCACTTGGTTACTAGTGTCGTTGCATCCTGGAGAGCAGTGGGCCAGAAGAAACCTTGCCGGAAAGGGCCCTTGACCCTGTGTGGGAGCCACATATGCCTCCATGTATCTCTGCCAACAGCGCCAGTCCTTCCTCCCGGGGAATGCACTTCAATTTCACACTGTTTGGTCTTTTTCTGTACAGAACATTGTCAACGAACTGGTACAAGGTAGACCGACGGGCTACTTTCTCTGCTTCTTCCTGCTCCTTAGGAAGCTCCCCTGTTTGGAGGAATCGAACGGTATGCCGTGCCGATGCCGAAGCCTGGGGCTCAACGACAAGGACTAAAGGCATCTCCTCTACCATGGGAGTGACTGTCTCTATGGCCAGGGCTTGACGCCCCGTCAGAGTCAGTAGCTCCACGGCAGGCTCAGTGTCCACGGCAGAATCTTTGCCAGCGGCTCCTGGGAGCTCAGTCGGAAATTACTTGCTGGGGCCTGACTTCCTTCGCTTGTTCTGCTCTCTCGACAGTTCAACGGATGGTTGAGTTTACCGAAGCACAAAAGTACCTGGTTCCACAAGTAGTTTGAGGGCAGCGCGCTTCGACAGGTAGTCGGTGATGTCGTTCTCCACTCGGGGGACATGCTCCGCCTGTATACCGTCAAAGCACTCCTCCAGCTTCCTCACCTCATCCACATAGGCTTCCATCAACGAGCTTTGATAATCCTTGTTGACCTGCCTGACGACAAGCTGTGAATCACCCCCGACGATGAGCCTCTTGACCCCGAGGTCTACCGCGATCCTGAGATCGGCAAGCAATCCCTCGTATTCAGCAGTGTTGTTCGTCGACATCTCCCTGGGAAAGTGCATCTGGATTACATACTTGAGGTGCTCTCCAATGGGTGCGACGAGCAGCACACCGGCACCGGTACCTTGTAGTGTGAAAGCCCCATCAAAGTACATAATCCAGTTGCGGCTTCTTTCCTTGCCGGGGAGAGCAGTCTCCTGGATCTCTTCGTCAGGCATCGAGGTCCACTCTGCAATGAACTCTGCCAAGACCCGGGTCTGGATCGTTGAAGTACTTTCAAACTTCAAACCAAAGCTCGACAGCTCCAAGGCCCACTCCACAATCCTCCCGGTTGCGTATGGATTATGCAGTATCCGTTGCAACGGGAGGCGGGTGATGACGGTGATCTCGTGCGCTTGGAAGTAATGACGCAGCTTTCTTGAGGCCATAAGGAGGCCGAAGAGCAGTTTCTGCACACCGGAGTACCTCGACCTAGCCCCCTGCAAGAGGGAGCTGACAAAGTAGACCGGGTGCTGCATCATCTTCTTCTTCTGCACCACTTCACTTGGTTGCATACGCCCTGTCCCATCCGTGTCAGGCCCTGTCGGGGGCTTCACCTTGCCGGGACCAGGCCCTGCCGGGGGGGGGCCTGGCTCACCATCCGCCAGTCCTGTCATTGCCACTGCCTCTTCGCCAACCTCCCTCTGCGCCACCAGCATGGTGCTGACCACTTGGTTCGTTGCCGCTAGATACAGCAACAGCGGCTCTTGTGGTTTAGGTGCAACTATTATCAGCATGGAGGAGAGGTATTTCTTCAAGTCCTGTAGTGTTGCTTCGGCCTCTGGGGTCCACTCCATTGGGCCTGCCTTTTTCAAGATTTTGAAAAAGGGAAGGGCACGCTCAGCAGACTTGGAGATGAACCTGCTCATGGCGGCAACGCAACCAGTGAGCCGACGCACATCCTTAATCCGCCTAGGTGCCTCAATCTGCTCCATGGCCTTTATCTTGTCTGGGTTTGATTCGGTCCCACGTTGTGACACAAAGAACCCGAGAAGCTTGCCGGACAGGATGCCAAAGACACACTTCTCAGGGTTCAGCTTAAGGTTGATCTTGCACAAATTTGCAAATGTCTCTTCCAAATCTTGCACAAGTGTTGCCTTGTCCTTGGTTTTGACCACTATGTCATCCATATAAGCTTCCATATTTCTATGTAGCTGGGGCTTGAAACCAATTTGGACTGCTCTTGCAAAGGTCGAGCCAGCCCTCTTCAACCCGAAAGGCATCCGTAAAAAGCAATACATACCACATGGGGTGATGAATGCTGTCTTCTCTTCATCTTCTATCATCATGAAAATCTGATGGTATCCTGAGTAGGTGTCGAGGAATGATAATAGGTCACACCTGGCCATGGAGTCAACAATCTGGTCGATGCGCGGAAATGGGAAATGGTCTTTTGGACAGGCCTTATTGATATCTGTGTAATCAATACACAGCCTCCACTTCCCGTTTGCCTTGCGCACCACCACCAGATTGGCCAACCACGTCGGATGGAGTACTCCTCTCACCAAGCCTGCCGCTTCTAGCTTTCTGATCTCTTCTGTGATGAACTCTTGTCTTTCCAAAGCTTGCTTCCTGACCTTCTGCTTGACGGGCCACGCATGAGGACAGACAGCTAGATGGTGCTCAATCACCTCCCTGGGAACACCGGGGATGTCGGATGCTTGACACGCAAACACATCGACATTCGCCCGCAGGAAAGTGACAAGCTCGCCTTCCTATTTGCTATCGAGGGTGGAGCTTATGGTGAAAGCTCCTCCCGTGGTCTCCTCCTTTACGGACACCTTCTTGGTCTCTGGTGGTGCAGCTCTGGATCTCTTGCTCTTGCCAGTGGATCTCTCTGGCACGTCCTCGATGGGGGCACAACACTCCGAAGAGGTGTGCTTGCCATAGTGGGTGCGAGAGGTCTCGCCGGTCTTCTTCCCTCCCGGGGCTTCAGCGGCAGGAGCAAGTGCCTTGGCAGCAGTCGCTGCAACTGCTTCCCAGTAGAGTTGGTCAGCGCAGATCAGCACATCCTTCTTGTCGGAGGGGACGGTGATGATGTTCATTGGCCTAGGCATCTTCAGCGTGTTGTAGGTGTAATGTGACGCCACCATGAACTTGGCTTGTGCCAGGCGGCCGAGAATCCTATTGTAAGGCAAGGGGATCTCGGCTACATCAAAGACAATCCTCTCCATCCTATAGTTCAACTCGCCTCCAAACGTCACGGGCAGCGTGACCTTGCCCTTCAGCTGGCTTCTTCCCGGGTTGACCCCTTGCAACGTGCCCATCTCTTCGAGGTCTCCATTAGGAATCTGCAGCCTTTTGATCACAACAGGTGAGATCAAGTTCAGGCTGGCCCTGCCGTCAACTAGCATCTTCGTCACCTTGAGGTTGCGGACCGTTGGTGAAGCCAATAACGACAAACAATAGACCGCAGTTGTGCGATCAGGGTGGTCCTTGGTGTCAAAGATGATAGGCGTGCTGGACCACTTCAGTGGCTTTCGTGCGTCGAGTGATGGCTCCACCACTGTGATCTCACGCACCCACTACATGAGCTGGCGGTGAGAGGTGTGCAGCAAGGCGCCACCATCGACGCACATGGCCTTTGTAGCTTTCTGGAACTCATGGTCACCGGACTCGTCGTCCTCGCCATGATCATTGTCTTCCTGCTTCTTGTCGCGGCCTCGGGCGGGCCTCTCTTGCTGGTTATCCTAACCGTGGCGGCCTCCCTGGCCGCCACGCTTCTTGCCGGATCCTTCGACACCGTCTTGACCCTTCTCCTTGTCCCGCCTCTCACACTCAGCTTTCTGCTTCTCAGCAAGCAGCTCAACTTGTCGGCAGTTCTAGAGGTCGTGGCCCTTGGTGTGGTGGATCTTGCAATACTGCTTGTCGGTAGCCGCCAAGGCCCGGCAAGTGGCACACCCGGCAACCTCCTTGCCGAGGTCGCTTGCCTTGGCCTTCTTGGCAGCGTCGGTGTCGTCGGATCCCTCAACGGCAAGCACAACCTTGCCTTTGCGATTTCTATTACGGCGCCGACCCTTCTTCGTCGCGGCGGGGGGTATCATTGTTTGTGGAGTCGGTTTCTAGCCGGCGTCTTCTCCGGGGTACTTCCTCCCTTCTTCAGCTTGAGCGCACCTATCGGCTAGAATGTAAAGTTCGACCACATCCTTGACCTTGTTCATCGCCAGCTCTTCACGCATCTTGCAGTTGCGCACCTTCTGATGGAATGCGCTGATCACGGCAGCGGGGTGAACGTCTGGGATGTTGTACTGCACCCGACTGAACCTCTGGATGTACTTGCACAATTTTCCCCCTTCCTTCTGGGGTTGATATGCAGATCGCTCTCCTGGCCATGAGCTTGATGGCCTCCATTGAAGGCACCAACAAACTCATGACACAGGTCCGACCAGGAAGAAATGGAATTCGCTGGCAAGTGCATCAACCATGACATGACATTGGGCTTAAGTGCCAACGGGAAGTAATTGGCAAGCACCTTGTCGTCGCGGGCTCCACCAGCTTGCATCGCGATGGTGTAGATGCTGAGGAACTCTGACGGGTGAGTCTTGCCGTTGTACTTATCACCAACGTCGGGCTTGAATGTGCGATGGGAGGGCCACTAGAACTGCAGCAGCTCACGGATGAAGGCTGGGCAACCTAGCTCGTAGGGTAGGCCACTGTAGCCTCCCAGTGCCAGGTGGTCCATAGTGGGCCTGCCCTCCTATCTGACTGGTGGCGTGCATCACGCCGGCGCTAGATGGTGGTTCGAGCGTCTTCAAGGGCTCGCTCCCGAAGAACTTGATGCTGACTGTGGTGGGTCCGCGGATCAGATGACACTATGGAGATGTTATCACAAGCGTCATCACGACGGATCAACACCCATGGTAACTGGCGTGGGGGAGGAGAGTGCACCATGGCCGCATCACCTCCGCCCCTTCCTCCACTGGCATGCAGTGGCTCGACAGAGCGTCGGCCTACGGGCCCTGCTGGTCACGGCTTATCCTTGTTGGCGATGCGAATGAGGCTCCGGACGGTGCCTCTCCACTTGTCGATGTTCTCCGCAGCAGGTGGGAAGTCGAGGAGCAGCTGCGCGCATGCCAAAGCTTTTGCTGGCGTGGGCGGCGGTGAAAGCTATGTGGAGTGTGACGCGCTCTGACTTCTAACCACGTTAGAAGGAGCTCTATCACGGCCCTGTGGCTGTCCGCCATTTTCGCCAGCACCTCAGAGTGCATGCTGGCCTCCTTCGTCCTGCAAAAGATGCGCAAGACTCTTCCCGCGGCAGCTCCCAGGGTCACCAACATGGTGACGCTGCTCATTGCGCACAACTTGGGAAGAGCGTGCCGTGGGCACCGACGTAGGTGTCTTGGAGGCCTCCGTGCCGCCGGTAGGTGGCATGGTGACGCCCTGGGATGGCCCCGCACCACCTGCAGGGGGCCCAGCTCCGTCTTTGGAATTCGCGGCGCGGCCCGTTGTCTTGCGCATGAATGACGCCGCTCACCAGGGATGGACTAGCAGAGCGATGTGGGTGTTCTCTGGTCATGCCTCGGGTTCTGTCCACGACCGCCCCGCTACTCGCCTGCACCAGTACGAGCAGTCCGACTACGGATGAACCGGTCACTGTCATCATCTTCCTCTTGGGAGCCATGGCGATGAAGAACTGCTAGACTAGCTGCTAGACCGGATTTTCACAACTGCGCCCTACCTGGCGCGCCAAAGATGTTGGTGAGAGCGACACCTATAGCATCACTGGAATCCCTACTATGGTCGGCGGGTGTCGGTGTCAAAATCGGCAGATCTCAGGTAGGGGGTCCTGAACTATGCGTCTAAGGCTAATGTTAATAGGAGGCAGGGGACACGATGTTTTACCCAGGTTCGGGCCCTCTCGATGGAGGTAATACCCTACTTCCTGCTTGATTGATCTTGATGATATGAGTATTACAAGAGTTGATGTACCACGAGATCATAGAGGCTAAACCCTAGAAGCTAGCCTATGATTTTTATTGTTGTTGTCCTACGGACTAAACCCTCCGGTTTATATAGACACCAGAGGGGGCTAGGGTTACACAGAGTCGGTTACAGAGAAGGAAATCTACATGTCCGAATATCCAAGCTTGCCTTCCACGCAAAGGAGAGTCCCATCCGGACACGGGACGAAGTCTTCAATCTTGTATCTTCATAGTCCAACAGTCCGGCCAAAGTATATAGTCCGGCTGTCCGAGGACCCCTTAATCCAGGACTCCCTCAGTAGCCCCTGAATCAGGTTTCAATGACGATGAGTCCGGCGCGCAGATTGTCTTCGGCATTGCAAGGCGGGTTCCTTCTCCGAATACTCCATAGAATATTTAAAACACAAGGATTGTGTCCGGCTCTGCAAAACAAATTCCACATTCCACCGTAGAGAGTATAATATTCCACGAATCTAATCTGCCCACAACTTTTTATAGCATGACGTCACGCCACGGCCCAGTCATTACCCGAACCGTTTTCATAATTAGCCACTACGAGCTGCGAGGCAATTTTATTGGCACATCCTGTCGAAGTAGAGATCGTGTCCCCCTTATCATGGGATTCTCATGAATACAGGTGTGGGTAACCCAACCGTGTTTGTTTAATATGACTCCTCGATTTTAGGCAAGTCCCAAACGGTCACGTGGGGGACGCCTGATATTCATCCTCTTTATAAAGGGGGGCCAAGGCCTGTCCTTTTCTTTCCACGCTCGATCCTTCCCCTCCCGCACCTCGAGTTCCAACACCCAAGGCTCAAGCTAAAGAACTTCGGTCCTTCGACCATGTCCGGAGACAATCTTCAAGGCTGGTGGATGGCCTCCTCCATCACAGAGGAGGACATCCGGAAGCTTAGGGAGGCCAGGTATCTCACCGCCGAGATTCCGCAGAGGCTACCTGCTCAAGGGCTAGTCGTCCCCACTCCTGAACCCAACGAGATCGTTGTTTTTATCTCCCACTTTCTCCGAGGGCTAGGTTTTAGCGTTGATCCCTTTGTCAGAGGGCTCATGTTCTACTACGGACTAGATTTCCACGATCTAGCTCCGGATTCCGTCCTTCACATCTCGTCGTTTATCGTCGTGTGCGAAGCCTTCCTCCGCATCACCCCCACTTCGGCCTATGGCTCAAGACCTTCAATGTGAGGCCGAAGGTGATCGACGGGCGTCATGCGGAGTGCGGCAGACGCATATGTGGACCTGGCAAAGAGTGCTGCTGATGCGACCGAGTTTTACAAAGATCGGAAAGACCATAAATCTGAGAGGTTATTTTGGTCGCAGTTCAGTGCCCCGACGCGTCCGCTGCCATTGAATGAAAAGATGGCCGCATGGGCCGAACTCCACAGGTTGTCCAGGCTTGCTTTGAGGTCTGTCGTGGATCATCTTTGGCCACAAGGGCCAAGGCCAGACAGCTATTTTGGATTGGTGCAACAATTCCTTGGTGCTATGTCACATATGGGTGCTGTGAAGAGGTCCGCGTGCATAGAGGGTGCGCGGATGTCTCTTGCCCGTGTTAAAACATACTGGGCTAGGATGGAAGCCACCACTATTGCAACTCGGAGTGCGGCGGACGGCCAGGACCCGGCCGAGCATTATTTCAAAGAAGTTTTAGAAGGCGCCCGTTTAATAGAGTCTCAGTGCTTGAAGAGTGCCATGTTCGAATGACATGTATCGTGATTGTAAAGATAATGCTATTTTGATTATAAAGGATGTTTTTATACTTTTGCCCGAAAGTATTATAATGCCTCCTGTGTGGCCGTTTATGTATGTATATAACCTGAAAGTTTGCAGTCATCGGCTTCAGCCCCCACACATATAATGCGGGGGTGTTCGAGAAAACGCACAGTCACACTTGATCCAACGTCTTGGTCCGTTAAAGAGGTGATAGCGCGGTGAAGCAGGCAATCTGACTATATAGCTTTAACCCTTTCACTTAGCCATAGGAGTTTGACGGTGGGGCTACTATATAGCCCCTTGTACTTTCGCGTTCAACCGGATATGGTGCGCGTATGTACGTGACCGGGAAACCGGTCCTTCGTTAATGCGGAGGAATTGCGAAGATTCAGCTGGGTTATCGAGTGGTTGACCAGTCTCGCGCTGTATCATGACAGTAAGGTTTTGGCTTTCTCTACTGAGGTGCTCGTCCAGATGAACTGGGGCACAATTGCAGTAGTTCTCCAGATGCTGCCTTAGCCGATAGAAAGGAATGTAAGGTAGAAAAACACGGGAGCCGAGCAAACCCAACATTTGACAAAAGACATGATTCGGAGCTGATGCATATAAGGCCAAACTCGCGACGCCGAACACTCCCTAAGGTATTCAGACTTTATAATGTGTACTGGGATGAATTACGCCCTTGACAATAAGCCCTGAGTTTCCAGGTATGAGCAGTAATCTGGTGTGACAAAAATGCCGAAAACGCTAGTATCCCTCCCAGTTGTATAAAGTTTTCGGAGGGGAAGAAGCAACAAGAGAAATTAAAAAGGTTTATGTAGGGTCTTAATCTAAAAGAAACCTTTGAGCGGGGCCCTGCTGCACGTCTGCGCCTTTATCTCCATTGTGTCGTATCCTGGAAGGGTGTAGCACGATGATCATCTATAAAGGAAAAGAAAAAACCCAGGTGAAAGACTTCGTGCGAGGTGTTAATCTGAATGAACCATGAAAATGCAATATGCTATTGTATTGATAGGGTCGAGCCGAACTATAGGCTATTTTTGCGAGCAACCCCTAGCATCTTTTATGGGGAAATCCTAACTGGGCTATTACATTGGGTGGAGCGCCGAACTCGTCTTGCCGTGTCCGTGGTCTTGACGACCGGCCATTAGTCCTGGTTGGAGGGACCGCTCAGTGTTCGACTGCTAGAGCCGCCACATAGTCTTCCGCGCGTAAGGAACGCTCTGTATTTCTGCTAACTATGATGACGCCGCGTGGACCGGGCATCTTAAGTTTGAGGTAGGCGTAATGTGGTACTGCATTTAAACGAGCGAAGGACGTTCTTCCGAGTAATGCCTGATAGCCACTTCGGAATGGAGCGATGTCGAAGGTTAATTCCTCGCGCCTAAAGTTGTCGGGAGAACCGAATACAACCTCTAGTACTAGAGAGCCCGTACAGTGGGCCTCGGCATCTGGTATTACTCCTTTAAAGGTAGTGTTACTTAGGCTGATCGTTGAAGGGTCTATCCCCATTTTGCAGACAGTGTCCTGATATATCAGGTTTAGACTACTGCCGTCTTCCATAAGGACTCGTGTGAGATGGTATCCGTCAATTATTTGGTCGAGCACCAAGGCAGCCGATCCTCCATGCCGGATACTAGTCGGATGGTCCTTGCGGTCAAAGGTTATCGTGCAGGCCGACCAGGGATTAAATTTGGGGGCGACGGGCTCAACAGCGTATACGTCTCGGAGTGCGCGCTTGCGCGTTCTCTTTGGAATGTGAGTTACGTAAATCATATTCATTGTTTTGACTTCTGGTGGGAATTTTTTCTGTCCTCCAGTGTTCGGCTGATGAGGCTCGTCCTCATCTTCACTTGGCGTCTCCCTCCCCTTTTGTTCGGCATTCAGCTTGCCGGCCTGTTTGGAAACCCAACACTCTCTGTGGGTGTGGTTTGCAGGTTTTTTGGGGGTGCCGTGAATCTGACATAATTTGTCTAGAATTTTGTTTAGGCTGGACGGTCCATCTCTGTTGCCTTTAAAAAGCTTCTTCCATTGACTGGGTCGAGAGCCCCAGAATCCGGCATTGACTGTCGTGTTCTCTGGGCTGTCATTATTGTTTTGATGCTTGTTTTTGTTGCGTCGCGGCTTCTTGTTGCCATCCCTGACTTCGGATGTGCTTGGGTCGCTGGTGCCGCTACGGGCCAGCCAGTTGTCCTCGCCCGTGCAAAAGCGGGTCATAAGGCTTGTTAAGGCTGCCATCGTCCTCGGCTTTTCTTGGCCGAGGTGTCTGGCAAGCCATTCGTCCCAGATACTGTGTTTGAAAGCCGCTAAGGCTTCGGCGTCCGGGCAATCGACTATTTGATTCTTCTTAGTAAGAAATCTGTTCCAGAGCTTTCGTGCTGACTCTCCGGGCTGTTGAATTATGTGACTTAGGTCGTCTGCGTCTGGAGGTCGGACATAGGTCCCTTGAAAATTGGCCCTGAAAGCATCGTCGAGCTCTTCCCAACTTCCAATTGAGTTTTCGGGAAGGCTTTTCAACCAGTGCCGAGCTGGTCCCTTTAATTTGAGGGGTAGGTATTTAATGGCGTGGAGATCGTCTCCGCGAGCCATGTGGATATGAAGGATAAAGTCCTCGATCCAGACCCCAGGGTCTGTAGGTCCTTCGTATGCTTCTATATTCACGGGTTTAAATCCTTCCAGAAATTCATGATCCAGTACCTCATCGGTGAAGCACAGGGGGTGTGCGGCACCCCTGTATTTGGTCATGTCGTGGCATGCTGTCGATGGTTGTTGTGTTCGGTTATGATTCCTAGCTGGTGTTTGATCAATGTGATCGTTTCGGTAGCTCTGATCCTGTGCCGGAGCGCGCTTCCTAGATCCGTAGATGGATCTAGCCATACCAGACTTTTTGTCCAGGAGCTCACGTAAATCATGTGGTGACTTGTGTCCGGCATCATTAGCCGTCTTGTCACGGCCACGGAACTGTCGGTCCAGCTGATCGGTCGTTTTCGACTGAATGGGCTCTACGGCCTCGTCGTCGATTTCGGGCAGCAGCTTGTGCTTTGGATAGCTCTTTGTGTGACGATCGTCGCTATATTTTTCTTCTGTGTCGAGTACTTTGTTCCACCTACGGTTGAGCGTATCGTGCGCGGCCTTAACCCTTTGCTTCTGCTTCTTTAGGCTCCTCGTGGTGGCAATAAGCCTTCTGTGGAGGTTCTCTTGTTCCAAGAGTTTTTCTGGGATGATGAGTGCATCATCGTCCGGGCTGTTCTCTTCTCTGGAGACAGGTTGGTGAATTTTACCCTCGGGATCAGCGTCATTTGACGTTGGTTCCGGACTATGCTTGTCGTCCCCTGGCTCATCCTGCTCCATCACTGGGTCCATGGGGTCGTTGTTTCCTTTGGAGTCAACCGGGGTATTATTATTTCTTGCGCTGTTGTCGCTGTTTTCACTGTGGCGGGATTTAGAGCCGCGTCTACGACGCCACTTTGGTGGCTTATCGAGGGGATTATGCTTCGTTGTATCGTCACCATCGCCTTCTTTTGGTGTGTCCACCATGTATATATCGTATGATGAGGTGGCAGTCCAGCGCCCGGTGGGCGGTGGTTCCTGTTCTTCTCCTGCGTCGTCGTAAATACCATCGACGTCTTCAGAGTCGAAATCGAGCGTGTCGGTTAAGTCATCGACAATGGCTATGAAGTGGGTGGTGGGTGGGGAACGAATTTCTTTGTCATCCGCTTCCCACTCGAGCCGAACATAGTTTGACCAAGAATCTCTTGACAGGGAAAGAGACCTTAATGAGTTCAGCACATCACCTAAGGGCGAGTGCTAAAAAATATCCGCGGCAGTGAACTCCATGACTGGTGCCCAATCAGATTTGACAAGCACGGACGCACGCGGTTTGGATCCTGTAGCCGGAGACGTGTCCGAGGGTCCGATGACACCACTCTCAAAGGAGGTGGGATCAGTGTTCGGCTCCGACGCCGATGAGTGTGCGGCCCCCGTGGCGGGGTCCATCCACCCGCCCTTGTAAGGCACGATCTGCTCCGGATTGATTCCCGGCGCCGCCGTAGGCGCGATCTCCCGAATACTATTCAACGGCAGATCAAGTCTCCGCAGATGTCGGCAGTATAGTTTAAGCTTCCAAACCTGACCTGATGGCCAGGGGCGTAGCTGTCGATCTGCTCCAGATGGCCAAGCGAGTTGGCCCATATTACGAAGCCGCCGAATATGAAGATCTGTCCGGGAAGGAAAACCTCCCCCTGGACCGCATCGTTGAAGATGATCGAGGGAGCCATCAAGCCTTATCACGACGACACAGTGGAACTCTCAATGAAAGCACCAATGTCAGTGTCAAAACCGGCGGATCTCGGGTAGGGGGTCCCTAACCGTGTGTCTAAGGCTAATGGTAACAGTTGGCAGGGGACACGATGTTTTACCCAGGTTCGAGCCCTCTCGATGGAGGTAATGCCCTACTTCCTGCTTGATTGATCTTGATGATATGAGTATTACAAGAGTTGATCTACCACGAGATCGTAGAGGCTAAACCCTAGAAGCTATCCTATGATTCTGATTGTTGTTGTCCTACAGACTAAACTCTTCGGTTTATATAGACACCGGAGGGGGCTAGGGTTACATAGAGTCGGTTACAGAGAAGGAAATCTACATATCCAAATATGCAAGCTTGCCTTCCACGCAAAGGATAGTCCCATCCAGACACGGGACGAAGTCTTCAATCTTGTATCTTCATAGTCCAACAGTCCGTCCAAAGTATATAGTCCGGTTGTCCGAGGACCCCTTAATCCAGGACTCCCTCAGCGGGCGCAAGGTTTTGGAAAGAGCAGGTCTAGGAGCCAGCACAAGGATCGTTTACCCAGGTTCGGGCCACGAGGATCACGTAATACCCTAGTCCTGCTTTGGTGTATATCTGAATGTTCTTGTGTTCTTGAACTATCTATGCTGCGTGCATAGTCCAAAAAGCCGAATCCCTATCCAATGTTCCTTGGGCCTCCTTTTATAGAAAAAGGGGATGCCACAGTGGCACACAGGAGGTGGAAAGTGCATGCGGTGGCTGAGTCTATCCTCTGGCACCGGCGGACAAACGCATTTAGAGCGCTGCCGATGTGCCCTCCTTGATGTCGCTGCTTCACCTTGCTGCGACACTTGTCCCAGCAAGTGCGGCATGCAGTGCCATGTAGGTTGGCAGGCTACTAAGATGGTGCGGTGGCAGGGTCTTCACAAAGATCTGCATGCCACCACGCAGGTGCTTGCTGAGTTGGCTCGGGGCCGCAGCCGCCACGCAGGTGCTTGCCTGGCTGGTTGGGCTGGTAGCTGCATGGGAATGGCGGTGGAGCCTTGGCGGGCGTGGGCCTGGCTGCAGCCCTGCTGATGTCCTCGACAAGGGTCTTGCCGGGGCCCGGGCAAGATTCTTGCCGTGGCACCACGGTCGTCCCGGCAAGGATGTTGCCGGAGGTCTCGTCTTCTGGTCTTCATCTGATTTTGTATGTTTGTGATCTTCACAAAGATCTGCATTCCACCATGGAGGTGCCTCCCGAGCCTTGGTTCCAATGTGGTTTATGATGTTGGAAATCTCAAGCTCAAGGGTGGCGCGCTCCGCTGGTGTTGGGCAAGTTTCCCAGGCAAGACTCTTGACGGGGCTGCGGAGGCCCCCACGGCAAGGGTCTTGCCGGGGGAGTCCATGTCGCCCTCTTGCTCTTTGTGTTTCTGTCTTGGCGTTGTTTTGATTGTTTTATGTCTGGCTCTGCCCTGCTAAGTGTGGCCGCGGGCGTGGCTCTGACTGCCCGTGCACAAGTAAAGGGGTACAAAGTAGAGCCCCTACTTCTGTGCACTGACAGGTCTATTTTCCATCATATATTTTTAGATCTATAAACCAAAAAACCAAAAAATTCCTTGCTTCAATTTATTTAGATTTACTTTATTATTTTCTTTTATTTATCTTTTATACCTTTCTCTATCAGATCTACTCTTGTTCATGACCATGAAGGGATTGTCAACCCCTTTTTCGCGTTGTATGCAAGTGTTTGTTGTTTGTGCAGGTGCATAGATTGGAGACTTTCTTGTACCTCCTACTGGATTTATACCTTGGTTCTTAACTGAGGGAAATACTTATCTCTACTTTTCTGCATCACCCTTTCCTCTTCAAGGGAAAAATCAACGCAAGCTCAATAAGTAGCAGGAAGAATTTCTTGCGCCGATGCTGGGTACGTTCTACATCAAGCCTACCAAGTACCCATCATAAACTCTCATCTCTTACATTACATTATTTGCCATTTTCCTCTCATTTTCCTCTCCCCCACTTTTAAAACATTTTCAGAAAACACAAAAATATTTGCCTTTTTATTCGCCCTGCTTTCATTCATCTTTTCGTTTGCTTTTTTGTTTGGTCGTGTGCTAGATTGCTTGCCTTGTCACGATGTCTCAAGAAAATACCAAGCCTTGTGTCTTTTCCAATACTAATAATAATTATTTTATTAGTACTCCAATTTCTCCTGCCACTAGTGCCGAATCTTATGAAATTAATGCCGTATTGTTGAATCTTGTTATGAAAGAGCAATTTTCTGGCCTTCCTAGTGAAGATGACACATCCCATCTAAATACCTTCGTTGAGTTGTGTGATATGCAAAAGAAAAAAGATGTGGATAATAATATTGTTAAATTGATGCCATTTCCATTCTCTCTACGAGATCGTGCTAAAACTTGTTTTTCATCTTTTCCTAAATATAGTATTAATTCATGGAATAAGTGTAAAAATGCTTTTATTTCCAAGTATTTTCGTACCGCTAAGATCATCTCCCTAGGAAATTTATAATGAATTTTAAGCAAATTGATCATGACCATGTTGTAAAATCTTGGGAGAGGATGAAATTGATGATAAGAAATTGCCCTACTCATAGTTTAAGTTTATGGATGATCATACAAATGTTTTGTGCCGGATTGAATTTTGCTTCTACAAATCTTTTAGATTCCACCGCGGGAGGTACTTTTATGGAAATTACATTAGGATAAGCTACTAAACTCCTAGATAATATTATGGCTAATTACTCTCAATGGCATACCGAAAGATCTTCCACTAGTAAAAGAGTGCATGCGATTGAAGAAATTAATACTTTGTGTGGAAAGATGGATGAACTTGTGAAATTGATTGCTAGTCAGAGTGCTCCTATTGATCGTAATGATATGCCTTTGTCTACTTTGATTGAGAACAATAATGAATCTATGGATGTAAATTTTGTTGGAAGGAACAATTTTGGTAATAACGCTTATAGAGGTAATTTCAACCCTAGGCCATTTCCTAGTAATTCCTCTAATAATTATGGTAATTCCTACAACAATTCTTATGGAAATTATAATAAAATACCCTCTGATCTTGAGAACAATATTAAAGATTTCATTAATTCCCAAAAAGTTTTTGATGCTATGGTTGAAGAAAAATCGCTCAAGATTGATGATTTGGCTAGGAACATTGATAGAATTTATCTTGAGATCGATTCCTTGAAAATTAGATTTATGCCACCCAAGCATGATATTAATGAATCTCTGAAAGCTATTAAAATTTCTGTTGATGAGTGTAAATAAAGAACCACTAGGATGTGTGCTAAGTGAGATTGGTTTGTAAAAGTGTGTTCTCCATGTTTTTTTCAAGGATACGTCAAAGTTGACGTCTCGAGATCATAGATAAAAGGCGCCAAGATGGCAAAACAACCAATTACAAAGAGTCCACGGCTACATGGGCCAACACACACCTCATGCTAATTACTCGCTACTCTCCACCCTCTCTACCCTAACCGGGAGTGATCCCTGCTACCGTAGCAGCGATGCAGCCCTCCAGCTCTCCCCTTCCGCGTTGATCCGCTCGAGCACCACGTCGATGGAAGGTAGACCGCCATTGAACACGACGTCATTTCTGTGTTTCCAAATAGTCCATGCCAGCAACATAATCACCGTCCAAGCTTCCTTCCTCATCCTCATCTTGATGTCCAAAGAAGTCCACCATTGAACTAGCTTAGCTCCATGGGTTGGGGTCCATTGGGGTTTTCCCCAATTGCTAGTGATGGCAGACCAGATCTATCTCGCAAACATGCATCCAAGTAGCAAGTGGTCAATCGTCTATGGGTCTTGGTCGCATAGTGGACAGGCCGGGGGGTGCGGCATCAAGCGCCTCTACAGCCTGTCAGCCGTCCAACATCTCCTCCTACCAGCAAGCCACGAGAAGATCTTGCATGTGTTCGGAGCCCGCGAATTCCAAATGTGTACAACACCAGCACCTTCTATCCATCCGACGAAGTGTGCGCGATAAGCAGAGCGTGCCGATAATAGCCGATTAGATCCCCATATCCAGGTGATGCTGTCTTGTATCCCCACCTCCACCTGGACAAGTTGCATGCGGTCCACCAGAGTGAGAATCTCCTATATCGCTTCCGCGCCCAAATTCGGCGACACGTCCTGCCACTAACCTCCCACGACCGCCTGTCCCACGGTTTTCACCTTGATCGCACTTCTCTTTGCATCCTTGAACAGGTGTGGCATGATATCCTGTATGCGTTCCTCATGCAGCCACTAGTCCATACAGAATAGCATGGATTCCCCATCCCCAATGGTGCATTTGGTGGCTGCCTTGTATATAGCCATTGAGTCCGACGAGACCTGAATGTTGAATTCTGTCCATGGCCTATCCGTATCCGTCCTAGCCAACCATGGCCATCGTGCATGAAGAGAGTTGTTGAGCAGTCGTAAGTTGGGCACCCCAAGACCACCATACTCCTTGGGCGCACAAACCTGATCCCAAGCCACTAAGCAGTGTCCACCGTGAACATCTCGTCGCCCCTTCCATAGGAAACATCTACAAATCTTATTGGTTGCATCAATTGTTTTAACTGGAAGATCTATTGCCATCATAGCATGGATTGGCATTAGTGTGAGGGTGGTTTTGAGAAGTTCCAGCCTCCCAGCTCTGAACATCATCATTGCTTGCCACGCGGGGAGCCTATCGGCCATCTTGTCAATGATATACTGCAACTATCCCGCCGTGATCTTCTTTACACTTAAGGGGAGTCCCAAGTATCGACAAGGCCAACTGTCGGTGTACTAGAGTAGGGGTACCCTAGTATCCCGAACTTGTGCACGGGCAGTTGCAGCACCCCGCGGCAAGGCTTGCCGGGTGATCTCCAAGGTCCTTCGTGGTTCCTTTGGAACCATTCAAGAACAAAGTATTCAAGCCAAGGAGACAAGGCCCCGGCAAGAGGAGCTTGCCGGGAAGGCCAACCAAGGCATCGCAAGGAACTTGCCGCAACACGCCACGCGTCCCAGCAAGGCTCGGTGAGCGACAAGCTTCCTGGCGCGACAAGACAATATCCGCGGCAAGGCGCTTGCCGCGACAAGCTACCACTCAGTACCCTCGCTCCAGCACATCCACCAACGTGTCGCCCTGAGGCCTTTCCAGGCGCGCGTGGCAAGAGGCTGTGCAGCCAGCGGTGCGTGGTGGCAAGCGACGCTGACAAGACTGCCATCGTGGCGAGCGGTGGCGTCCCTGACGGTCCTTTTTGCACTATTTGGGCGACGCAGACGGGCATTTAATGCCTTTGTCCCCTGCCGTCAGGGTTAGGTAGGATACACTGTACAAGTAGTTGTACCAACTGCAACACCTTTTCCATTTTTACCCTTGTCTGCGTTGCCACATGTCGGTGACCCCATGAGCATATAAAAGGAGGCCCATGCGCAACGTAGAAGGGGGTTCGGTTCGAAGCCATAGAAACACTCACGCTCGGTCTCTTTAGCAGCTAGTGCATACTGTATCACTCAGCGCTCCTGAGCAAGAACTCAATACAATCAGACAAGCAGCAGTAGGAGTGTTATCTCTCCGAAGAGCTCCGAAGCTGGGTAAACTGCTCGTGTGCTTCGCCTTGATCCGCTCTTCGTGCGACCTCCGCCCCCCGCCGAACCGAAAGGGGCTCGGTCCGCCGGTCCCATAGGTGTTCGTGGATCAGCTTCCCCGACATCTTTGGCGCGCCAGGTAGGGGGCGTCGAGGTTGTGTGAACCTGATCCGGCGTTCACACGAGCTAGATCTTCATCTTCTTCATCGACATGCCACCGAAGAAGAAGACTTCGGCGGCAGCAGTTCCATGCACGTCGATCCCTCCACCACCAGAGCAATCAGGTGGTGGAGTAGACGCCGGCGGAAGAACGGACATCGACGAGGGAGCTCATGGTGCTGCCAGGTCCAAGGACAAGGCCGCGCAGACCTCGGCGTCCGTACATGTACCGCGCCCATCTCAGGAGGCGCAGGACCGACAGCGTCAGGGTACTCGCAGTGCCATACGTTTGTTAGGCCAAGATCGAGCTGGTGAATCTCGGGGTGCTCAGGACCAGCATGCACGCCAACGTGCTGGCACGAGCGAGACACGGTCACCTGGAAGGGATACTGCTCCTTCTAACATAGTTAGAAGTCCGAGCATATCCCGCTCCTCGCACCGTTCGCCACTGCCACCCACCACTCCAGCAGAAGCTTTGGCGCAAGCTCAACTGCTCCTGGATTACCCTCCAACGGAAGACAAGATCGATCAATGGAGGGCCACCATTCAGAGTCTCATCGGCTTCGCCAACGGCGACACTCCGCGGCAGCCGAGTGCGTCGCTGCCGCGGCAGGACTGCCAGGCACGAGCCGGTGGCGACGAAACTGGTGGGGGTGCAACCACCATGAACTCTCCACCCCGAAGGCCAAGATCGCGGACTCACCGGATCCACCTCGATAGCGACTCCACCGCATCATCAGATCCACGAGCTCGTCGCGATCAGCCCAAGTTTTTCACGAACGACAGCAAGAAGACGCTCGTACTCGGATCGAGCGCCGAAGAGAAGCGTGGCGTCAATCAGACCAGCGTGCTGGGCCCTCTGTCGACATGCATGCGCCAGGGGAACCAGGCGACTTGCCGTACGCGGTAGGATGCCCTGCGTTCACTCGTGAGCTGCGGCAAGTCCAGTGGCCCAGTACGAAGAATTTCAAGCCAGACGTGCCGGAGAAGTACGGCGGCAAGTCGCATCCGTCGGAGTTCCTCAGCATCTACACCATCGCGGTGCAAGCTGCTGGGGGACGGGACGACAAGATCCTTGCCAACTACTTCCCGCTAGTGCTCAAACCCAATGTCAGATCCTGGCTCATGCACTTTCCGGACAACTCCATATCCTCCTGGGCAGACCTATGCCATCAGTTTGTTGGCGCCTTTACAGGCGGCCACAAGCCTCATGGCCAAGAGAGTGACCTTAATCCGCTCGCCCAGAAGGAAGGAGAGCCCCTGCGCAAGTACATTCAGAGATTCAGCCGCGTACAGCACAACATCCCAGATGTCCACCCTGCCGCGGTAATCAGCGCGTTCCACCAGAACATACGAAACCGCAGGATGCGGGAGGAGATGGCTATGTGCAAGATCAGAGACGTCAGTGAGCTATATGCCCTGGACGACAAGTGTGCGCGTGCTGAGGAAGGGAGGAAACTCCCCGGAGAGAATATAGGAGCAGGAGGATCTGATAGTGAGGAGACTGCCCCGGGAAAGAAAAACCGGCAACGGAACAACAGGAAGAAGAAAGGCAAAGATGTGCTAGTCGTTGAGCAGTCCGGCAACGGAGGTGGCGCCAAGAAAGCCAAAGCTGGTAGCTCCGGCAAGGAGATTGCCGCAGGCACCAACTACCAGGCTGTGGCGGTCGCCGACAAGCAGGACGGCACCAACAAGCATTACTGCAAGATCCACCGCACCAAGGGCCATGACCTCCAGAGCTGCAAGAAGGTCGAGCAGCTTATCGAGCAGCAAAAGGCTGAATACGAGCGACGCGGCAAGGAGAAAGCCCAGGAAGGTGCTGGAGGAGCTGGCAAGAAACGTCCCGGCTGAGGAGGACGCCGCGGCAAGGCCAAGCAGCCGCAAGGAGACAGACCTCCCCACGGCCGCGACAAGGATGAAGATGACGACGACGATGAAGATATGGATGATGACGAGACCGATGAGCAGGAGTTCCAGAAAGCCACAGAGGTCCTATGCATTGACGGAGGTGCTTCTCTGCATACTTCACACCGCCAGCTCAAGCAATGGGTGCGGGAAGTCAATGCGGCAGAACCACCCGTCGAGTCATGCAGGCCTCTGAAATGGTCCAGCACGCCTATCATCTTTGATATTGAGGACCACCCTGATCGCATAACTGCGGTCGGGTGCTTGCTGATGTTGGTTTCACCAACTATCCGCAACCTCAATGTCACTAAGATGCTAGTTGATGGCGGGGCCGGCTTGAACCTGAGCTGCTCTGCGGTACTCCAGAAACTCCAGATCCCTGATGGCGAGCTCGAAGAGACCGGCACATTCCAAGGAATCAATTCGGGAAGGAGCAAGCCGAAGGGAAAGATTACGTTGCCGGTGACGTTTGGCAGCGAGTTGAACTTCAGGACTGAGAGGGTCACTTTTGACGTTGCTGACTTTCCATTGCCTTATAATGGGATACTCGGCTGTCCAGCACTCGCCAAATTCATGGCAGCCTCTCACTATGCATACAACATACTAAACATGCCAGGCCCGATAAGTGTCATCTCTGTCCCTGGCGACAAGAAGGATGCTCTTATCTGCGTCGACAAGATCAACCGGGAAGCAGCAGCCGCAACAGATCGCAAGTCACTTGCCCTCGAAGCTCCCGGGGCGAAGAAGAAGACCAAGTCCGACAAGAGTTCTGATGCCCACTCCGGCAAGCGCACCTCTTCGGAGTGCTGCGCTACCGTCGAGGACGCACCATCGAGCTCCACCGGCAAGTGTTAGAAAACAATGGTAGCTCCACCAGAGACCAAGAAGGTGTCCGCCAAGGAGGATGGCACTAGTGGTACCTTCACCATCAGTGCTACTCTTGACCCTAAATAGGAAAGCGCGCTCGTTGCTTTCCTGCGGGCGAACGTCGACGTATTTGCATGGCAACCGTCTGACATCCCTGGTGTTCCCAGGAAAGTAATCGAGCACCATCTTGCCGTCTGTCCTCATGCGCGGCCCGTCAAGCAGAAAGTCAGGAAACAGGCAGTGGAGCGCCAAGAATTCATTGCAGAATAAATCAAGAAATTGGAAGCAGCAGGCCTTGTTAGAGGAGTGCTCCATCCTACGTGGTTGGCCAACCCTGTAGTCGTGCGCAAGGCAAACGGGAAATGGAGGCTTTGTATCGACTTTACCGATGTCAATAAAGCTTGTCCCAAAGACCCATTTCCCTTGCCACGCATCGACCAGATTGTTGACTCCACGGCCGGATGTGACTTGCTTTCATTTCTTGATGCATACTCAGGATACCATCAGATCTTCATGGCAGAAGAGGATGAGGAGAAGATCACATTCATCACCCCATGTGGCACATACTGTTTCGTACGGATGCCTTCCGGTTTAAAGAATGCTGGTTCAACATTTGCAAGGGTTGTCCACGCCGCTTTTGAGCCGCAAATACACAGAAATGTGGAAGCCTACATGGATGACATAGTGGTCTAGAGCAAGGACAAGGCGACTCTGATTCAAGATTTAGACGAAACCTTTGCAAATCTGCGCAAAATCAACCTCAAGCTTAACCCCGAGAAGTGCGTGTTTGGAGTCCCCTCCTGCAAGCTTCTCGGGTTCTTCGTGTCTCAGCGGGGAATTGAAGCCAATCCCGACAAGATCAAGGCCATTGAGCAGATTGAAGCACCAAAGCGCGTCAAGGATGTACGAAGACTTGCCGGTTGCGTAGCTGCTCTCAGCAGGTTTATCTCTAGGTCTGCTGAGCGCGCCCTGCCATTTTTCAAAATATTGAAAAAGGCGGGTCCAATGGAATGGACTCCGGAAGCAGAGGCTGCGCTGCAGGACTTAAAGAGATACCTGTCCTCCACTCCAACACTTGTCGCACCTAAGCCACAAGAGAAGTTGCTGGTATATATAGCGGCGACCAATCAAGTGGTTAGTGCTGCGTTAGTAGCGGAGAGGGAGGCGGATGATGAGCCAGCAACCACGGCAGATGCATCCAGCGACAAGCAGGAGACTTCACCGACAAGCTCTGGTCCCGACAAAGATGGATCTGCGCAGGCGCATGAGAAGATGCAGAAAAGAATGGTGCAGCGCCCAGTTTACTTTGTCAGTTCCCTTCTGCAGGGAGCTAGGTCAAGGTATTTTGGTGTGCAGAAATTGCTTTTCGGCCTTCTCATGGCCTCGAGAAAGCTGCGCCATTACTTCCAAGCACATGAGATCACAGTCGTCACTCGTTTTCCGGTGAAGAGGATACTGCAAAATCCAGAAGCAACAGGCAGGATTGTCGAGTGGGCACTGGAACTGTCAAGCTTTGGCCTCAAGTTTGAGAGCACTTCAACTATCCAAAGTAGAGCATTGGCAGAGTTCATAGCAGAGTGGACGCCAACACAAGATGAAGAAGTTCCAGAAATGAGCATCCCCGTCAAGGAAGCAAGCAAAGAGTGGCTGATGTACTTTGATGGTGCCTTCTCGCTGCAAGGCGCCGGTGCGGGCGTGCTACTTGTTGCACCCACCGGAGAGCACCTCAAGTATGTAGTCCAGATGCACTTTCCCAGGGAGCAAGCAACGAACAATACCGCAGAGTATGAAGGATTGCTTGCCGGTCTCATGATCGCAGCAGACCTTGGGATCAAGAAGCTCATTGTCAGGGGTGACTCACAGCTTGTCATCCGCCAAGTGAACAAGAATTATCAGAGTCCGTTGATGGAAGCCTACGTTGATGAAGTGAGAAAGCTAGAAGAGCACTTTGACGGCCTACAGATGGAACATGTTCCAACAGCTCAGAACGACATTGCCGATGGCCTGTCAAAGTGCGCCGCACTTAAGTTACCTGTGGAACCAGGGATCTTTGTGCTCAAGCTGACTCAACCGTCTGTAACACCATCAACTGGATAGAGCAAGAAGAGGAAGTTGATTTTTGGTGACCATTTTCCGGCAGAGCTCCCCGAAGCCGCCGCCAAGAAGGTCCTCAAGATCAACACCAAGAGTGCTGAGGAGCAGTCTGCTCCGGCAAGCACTAGGACTTGTTCCGTTGAAGCAGACGCTCCCGACAAGTTTTGCTCCGGCAAGCTTGCCAGGGAACGTCAAGCTCCGGCTGAGCCGCAGGTTCTCGCCGTAGAAGCGGATGTTCCCGCAGCAGCAGATGTGCCTTTAGTCTTTGTTGTCGAGCCGCGAGCTCCAGCATGGGCACAGCAGATTGTCCGTTTCCTTCAGACAGGAGAACTTCCCGAAGAGCAAGAAGAAGCGGAAAGAGTCACCCGGCAGTCAAGTATGTACCAGTTTGTCGACAACACACTGTACAGAAGAAGACTCAACGGTGTGAAATTGAAGTGTATTCACCGGGAAGATGGACAAAAGTTGTTGGCAGAGATACATGGAGGCATATGTGGTCACCACATTGGCGCAAGAGCACTTGCCGGCAAAGCATTCCGGGAAGGTTTCTTTTGGTCGACAGTCCTCCAGGATGCAACTGCACAAGTAACCAAGTGTGAAGCATGCCAGTTCCATTCTAAGCAGATACACCAGCCAGCTCAAGCTCTCCAGACAATCCCTTTATCCTGGCCATTTTCAGTCTGGGGGCTCGATATCCTCGGCCCTTTTCCCCGAGCTGTCGGGGGCTTTGAGTACTTGTACGTTGCAATCGACAAGTTCACAAAGTGGCCGGAAGTGGAACCAGTGAGGAAGGTGACAGCACAGTCAGCAGTCAAGTTCTTCAGATCGAGTGTTTGCCGTTTCGGGATCCCTAACAGGATCATCACCGACAATGGCACACAATTCACGAGCCGCACCTTCATGCAGTACGTCCAAGATCTTGGCACCAAGGTCTGCTTCACTTCTATTGCTCATCCGAGAAGCAACGGTCAAGCGGAGAGGGCAAACGCTGAAGTGCTGCGCGGGCTCAAGACCAGGACTTTCGACAGGCTGCACAGGTGCGGAAAGAACTGGATTGAGGAGCTGCTGGTGGTTCTTTGGTCGATCAGGACGACGCCAAATCGAGCCACTGGCCAGACACCTTTCGCTCTAGTCTATGGAGCAGAGGCAGTTCTCCCCACGGAACTCGTATACGGATCACCTCGAGTGCTCGCTTATGACGAGCTTGAGCAAGAGCAGCTGCGACAAGATGACGCGCTCCTCCTTGAGGAGGACCGTCTTCAGGCTGCTGTACGAGCTGCTCGATACCAGCAAGCTTTGCGTCGCTACCATAGCCGCAAAGTTAATGCCAGAAGTTTCGAGGAAGGCGACCTTGTTCTTCGGCGCGTTCAGTCCGCCAAGAATTCCAACAAGTTGACGCCGAAGTGGGAAGGCCCTTACCGGGTGAAACGAGTCACTAGGCATGGCGCTGTCCGCCTTGAGACCGAAGATGGCATTCCGGTGAGCAACTCCTGGAACATTGAGCATCTTCATAAGTTTTACCCGTAGGGCGCGGTTGCCGGAATCTTTTCCGGCAACCACCTTTTGTACAAATCTTGCCGATGTTGCATGTAATCCTTTGTACAAAGACGGGCGCAGACCCCGTGCATAAGTAAAGCCCATGTGCTCCACACATCTTGTCAATATCATGCTATCTACTTTATTTTTGCATGCGTTATCTGACACTTTGTGCAGCGCCTACCCCCGGTAAGCAATAACGAGCCGTAAGGCTCCATATCTTTATTTTCTCTTCTTTCTTTTTCTCAAAAAGGAAAGGAAGGTTCCCTCGCACACAAGTTTGCCTGGGGGAAAGGAGAAGATAATGGTGTGGACTAGGCATCATTCAAGGAAGTTTCGCCTTACCGGAAAGCAAACGACAAAAAAAGCTAAGTTGCCAAAGTTTGAGCAATCAGTTTTAAATTTTTAAGTTATCTTCCTCGAACGACCATACTTTGTATGGAAAACCTGTGCGCGGAGGAACTAACTCGTAGCTAGTTGCGCCCTTACTTTGTTTCGAGTCCGCTCAACAACTTAAGTGAGCTGCGACTAGTTGCGACAAGGTTTCTTGTCGGTAGCGGCACCGCCAGCAGGCTGCTGATGTCCCGCACTTAGCGCTCGCGGCTAAGGTGCCTGCGCCGACAAGTTCCCTAAAAGCGTAGGGCAAAAACATACATAGGAAGGAATCAAGTAAAGGATATAACACAACAATCTCTACCCAAAATAGAGTTATATTACAAGATAGCTTGTCGCAGCTCTAACAGATTGTTCTTATAACATGACCAACAGTGACAAGAAAAAGAGAAAACGGGCGGCCTAATCTAGGCGATCGCCCTCAACCCTCTTGATCTCGCTCACCTTGTCCACAATGGGTGCGACAAGAGCCTTGAGCACTTCCAGATTAGCATCCGGTGGCAGGGACCTGAGGACGTTGGTGAGGTTGAGGCCTGGGTTGCGAAAGGCCACCTTCACCAGCACCTTTTGAAGAACTCCCGCGCAGATCTTCCGCGACTCGTCGGCCAACTGCTTTGGGATCTTCTCCCGGAGTCGCTGGAGGGCCGTCGCCACGCCTTTGAAGAACAAGCTCAGCTTGGCGCTGGGTTGGAGGTGCTCGTCGGAGGAGTACCCGAGATCCTCCATCCCCAGCTACGCCAGCTCCCCGTCGATGGTTGCGGCAAGATCCACGAGACCCTCGGTCCAATGCTCCACAGTCTCCCTAAAAGCATTCTGGGTGGCAGCAGCACTCGCCAGCAGCGCCTCGTCGACCTTGATCTTCTCCTTCAAGGCCGCCTCCTGCTCCCTAGTGCCGTCCAGCGTCTTGGTCAAAGTGGCCAGCTTCAACTCAAGATCTGCATTGGAGTCCTTGGCGGCGCTAAGCTCTTTGCTCCTCTCAGCGAGACGACCCTGCAGCTCGCCATGAGCGGCGGCGTCCTTCTCGCGCTCACGCTTGAGCGCGGCAAGCTCCTCGCCGCTCGCCTTGAGATCAGCCTCCAGCTGCGCCATCTTCGTCTCCAGCTCCTTCTTGGCGGCCTCGGCAGCTGCGGCAGCATCCTTTGCTTCCTTGAGAGCCCCGCCAATTGCTTGCTCGCGCGCGGCAAGCTCCTCCTCGTGGCTGTCAAGGTTGACCTTGCGCTGCGCCAATTCTCCTTCCTGCGCAGACAGCTTCTCGGCAGTGAGCCGTTGTTGCTCTTCAACTTCAGCCTTCGCGAGGAGGAAAGCTTTCCACTCCTCGGCAACCTGCTCCCGCTCCTCTGCCAGGGATCGGAGAGTTTCCTGCCTGAGACCCCGGAGCTCCTCAGTGCGCTTCTCAATGTCCACTCCCACCCTCGCGACAAGCGCTTCTTGGGATTCCATCTTGGCTTGTCGGGCGCGGTACAGCGACAACAGCTTCCGAAGCAGCCGCTCCTCCTCAGGCTCATCACTGCTGCTGCTTGGCGCATCGACCAGCGTCAGCCCAGCGGAGGCGAGCACCTCTCCATCCAAAATCTCTCCTTCGACCGGCGCCCTGGAGCTTGACGCCCAGGGGAGCTTGATGAAGATGTCGTCGCCGGCCTTCAAATAGACGCCGGGCTGGGGCTCTTCGGAGCCTGGCGCTGCGGCAGCGGCGGAGGGATCGACGGTCGGCACAGCGCCTGGCGCTCCTGCGGCCTCGGGGCCGTCAGTGCGATCGCCGGATCCCTCGCCAGCTTCTGCGGCGGCAGCTTTGGCGGCCTCTTCACCGGCGGGATCATCAGCGCCGGCTTCTCCTTCGGTGGCAACGGCGTCGTTCGTTTTGCTACACGCGTTCTCCTCGCCGGCGACCTCGGTTTCCATCGGATCCGTAGCAGATGGATCTGACGAACGGAAAAAAGAGAAAAGTCAAACAAATATCCAAGAAGAAAATCAGAAGAAGAAGAACCCAAGGGAAGATTTTCAAGCAAGAGGATTACCTGTGCTAGGATCTGCGGTCATGGTCTCAACCACCGGAGGATCTCTGGTGCTGTCCCTTGCCGGAGAACTATCCCTTGCCGGAGAATTCTCCCTTGCCGGAGAATGCTCCCCTGCCGGGGAATCCTCCCTTGGCGGTGTAGTCGAAGCAGATGGCATTCCAGGAGCGGCTTCCGGGCCCTCCTGGTGGGGCTGCTCTGCTCCTACACAAACCAACAGTCAGATATCAGCCAAGAAAGAGCAACCATGCGCGCCTGACAGCAGGAAGTAAACTATGTGCTTACGCTGGGGGCTGCGCTGGGGGCTGCTTTGGGGAAAAGTTGCCGGGTCCGGCAAGATGGTCTCGGACACGCCCTCTGCTGTCGCGGTGGGTTCGTCCTCGATGACAATCACCGGGACCTTGGCTCTCTTCGCTGCTCTCTGGGCCAGAGTCCTGAAAAGGAATGGGTTCGGAGTAAAGCAAATCAAATACAAGACAAAACAACAAAAATTGAAGAACTACAAGAACAACAAAGAATCTTACTCTTCTTCTTCCTCGTCGGAGCTGAGCGCGGAGAGATCGAAGTCCGGCTCGCCTCCGGTGCGACGAGGCGGAGGTGTAGGTTCCCTTGTCCGCTTGGCAGGAGCAGTAGCGGCGGACCGGGAAGACCTCGCTCCAGTTGCCGCAGCGGCGTGAGGCACTCCCGCGGCAACGGTGCTTGCCGCGGTAGAGCGTGTCGAGCGGCTCGGCGGCTGTTGACTCGTCTCCTGCCCCGCTACGTCCGCGGCCTTGCGGAGACGCCTTCTTGGCGGAGATGGGGGCTCCGCCTGCGGCAAGCTGTCTGAAGGTTCGGGCCCGACAAGCTCTCCCTCGCCGAGCTCGCTCGACTCAGCTTCAGGCCCGGCAAACTCTTCCTCGCCGGCAAACTCCTCTTGCTCGACAAGGCTTGCCGCCTCTGCTGCCTCTGCCTCCTCCACAGTGAATCCGAACTCGCCTGCGGCAGCTGCTACCGCCGCCTCTTCCAGCCTAGTGGCGATGCGCTGCATCTCCGCATCGGTGGTGTCGCGCGTGAGGCTCTTCTGTTCGTCGGAGCAGACCGGCACTTCTACCAAGCTGTCAAAGCAATCCCGCACGACGTCGTCCGCAGGCTCTTGCCAAGTTGGGACGATTCCATGCGAATCACACAGCGGCATCATTGCGCGGATGCGGTCGAGCGAGGAGTTGTTGCACAATGGAACGACACCCCTCGGCAACATGAATGGATGTTGAGGATGGCGCTTGAACAGTTCCAGGAGCATCGCGTCCAGCTCCAGGACAGTGAAGTTGAAGTTGAGGCCCGAGCGCAGCCTCATGATATCCGCCGATTTCTGGAACTCCCAGGCGGGTCTCCTCCTCTCCTGCAGGGGGGCGATGCGGCGGCGAAGAAAATCTGCGCCAACGGCGCCTACGGTGAGCCCGGCAAGCCTGAGGCAAAGGATCCGGGTGACGGCAATCTTCAGCCTATCGTCTTCCGGGGGCACGTTGCTCCAATCGTTGCCGCGCGCTATTGGGGCTTGTCACAGGACGGTAAATGGCTGCGGGTTCTCCTCGACGATCCAGCACCACTCTGCTCTCCATTCCTCCCACTTGCTGCGGAGCTCTCCCTCCAGATAAGCTTCCTTCTTGCCGACTCTCGAGATCCAGGCGATTCCGCCGGATAAAGGCTCTCCTCTCTCGACTCGGGGCATAAAGAAGTGGCGAAAAAGAGCTACATTTGGATGGACCCCGACAAAGTTTTCGCAGAGATGTGCGAAAACTGCCATGGTTAGAACGGCGTTGGGGGTGAAGTCAAGGAGGCGGAACCCGTAGGTGTTCATGATGTCACAGAAAAATTCAGAGAAGGGCGGGCAGAGCACGTAGTAGAAGAACAGTGTAGAGAAGAGGTATCCGTTCGGAGCCAGTTCCGAAGCGGCAGCCGGGAGTACCTTCGTGCGCGGATGCTCTCGCGTCTACGTCGACCAGAAGAGGTAGTAGTACTCCCTCAGCTCCTTCGCGGCAAGCTGAGGGGGGAAGATGGCCCGCTCCTTTCACAGGGCCGCGAGCCGCTGCGCCTCGACCGATCTCACGCCCTTCCCCTTGTCGGCTTTCGGAGCCATGGCGGAGGTGGTGGGGGAGATCGGCGGCATTGGTGATGCTGGTGGCGATGGGGGGCGGAGCGCTGCTCTCTTTCAGCTTTGGGAAGAAGGGGGGAGCGGCGGAGATTTCTGAGATTGGAGTAGCAACCGGCGAGATGGGCGAACTGCCCCTGTTTCCCCTGCTTATAAAGAGGGAGGGGGCGGGCGTTCCGTTATTCCGAATAAAGAAACCACCCACGATCTCTCCCACGACGCCGCATTCAACACGTGCCGTTCAAGGAGGGCGCGGTGGATACGGAGTAAGATACAGCGTAACCCAGGCCGCGCGTGCCTGTGCCCTGTTTTGGGCCTGGCCTAACAGTGCTCGACACCGTGTGTGGCCCAGGCCCGGGGGCTCCTGTCGGTTTACTAGAGTAGGGGTACCCTAGTATCCCGAACTTGTGCACGGGCAGTTGCAGCACCCCGCGGCAAGGCTTGCCGGGTGACCGCCAAGGTCCTCCTTGGTTCCTTTGGAACCATTCAAGAACAAAGTATTCAAGCCAAGGAGACAAGGCCCCGGCAAGAGGAGCTTGCCGGGAAGGCCAACCAAGGCATCGCAAGGAACTTGCCGCAACGCGCCACGCGTCCCGGCAAGGCTCGGTGAGCGACAAGCTTCCTGGTGCGACAAGACAATATCCGCGGCAAGGCGCTTGCCGCGACAAGCTACCACTCAGTACCCGCGCTCCAGCACATCCACCAACATGTCGCCCTGAGGCCTTTCCAGGCACGCGTGGCAAGAGGCTGTGCAGCCAGCGGTGCGTGGTGGCAAGCGACGCTGACAAGACTGCCATCGTGGCGAGCGGTGGCGTCCCTGACGGTCCTTTTTGCACTATTTGGGCGATGCAGACGGGCATTTAATGCCTTTGTCCCCTTCCGTTAGGGTTAGGTAGGACACACTGTACAAGTAGTTGTACCAACCGCAACACCTTTTCCATTTTTACCCTTGTCTGCGTTGCCACCTGTCGGTGACCCCTTGAGCATATAAAAGGAGTCCCATGCGCAACGTAGAAGGGGGTTCGGTTCGAAGCCAGAGAAACACTCACGCTCGGTCTCTTTAGCAGCAAGTGCGTACTGTATCACTCAGCGCTCCTGAGCAAGAACGCAATACAATCAGACAAGCAGCAGTAGGAGTGTTATCTCTCCGAAGAGCTCCGAAGCTGGGTAAACTGCTCGTGTGCTTCGCCTCGATCCGCTCTTCATGCGACCTCCGCCCCCCGCCGAACCGAAAGGGGTTTGGTCCGCCGGTCCCATAGGTGTTCGTGGATCAGCTTCCCCGACACCAACCCACCACTGGGCAGCCCATCTCATCATTTAACAAAGTGACCTGCTCCTAAGAGCATCTGATTGGGTGTGCAAAACACTTCGTCAGGTTCGTGCGGAGCCCAGAAGCCACTCCAAAGTCCGTGAGTATCACGTTGCAGGCCCGGATACTCTGGATGTCAAGTTTGATGAATGTCACCACACCGTCCGCATAAATGGAAGTGCGGTTTCTGGGACCCGTAGGGGCCAACGGCGTTAGCACGCCGGTGTTAGCTGCATGCTTGAGCAAGGCGTGCATGCTACTCATGACCATGATGAAGAGGAGGGGGGACAGAGGGTCCCCTTGCCGAAATCCACACTTGATGTAAATAACCTCACCGGGGACGCCATTGAGCTTGTTCTTCATGTTTTTGCGAGAATAATAATGAAGATCTTAAAGTGATTGGTGTGACTCCTATTTAATCATTGTTTTCTAATATAAATCTTGATAAAGATGGGTCTAGAGATGAGTCAACTTTAGCTAGAAGGCGTGCCAATGATCTAGAGTTTAAAGATCTTAATAAAAAGGTTGATAAAAGTGGGATTGAAGAGGTCAAAACTTTAAGTAGCAATGAACCCACTCTTTTGGATTTCAAGGATTTTAATTATGATAATTGTTCTTGGATAGATTGTACTTCCTTGTTGCAATCCATGTTGAATTCTCCTCATGCTTATAATAAACATAAAGCTTTCACTAAACACATCGTTGATGCTATGATGAAATCTTTTGAACAAAAACTTGAGTTAGAAGTTTTAATCCCTAGAAAAAGCTTTATGATGAGTGGGAACCTACTATTAAGATTAAGATTAAAGATTACGAGTGCAATGCTTTGTGTGATTTGGGTGCTAGTGTTTCCACTACTCCGAAAATTTTATGTGATGTGCTAGGTTTCCATGAATTTGATGATTGTTCTTTTAATTTGCATCTAGCGGATTCCACTATTAAGAAACCTATGGGAAGGATTAATGATGTTCTTATTGTCGCAAATAGGAGTTATGTGCCCATAGTTTTTATTGTGCTTAATATAGATTGCAATCCTACACGTCCTATTATTCTTGGTAGACCTTTCCTTATAACGATTGGTGCAATTATTGATATGAAAGAAGGAAACATTATATTTCAATTTCCGCTAAGGAAGGGCATGGAACACTTTACAAAAAAGAAAATTAAGTTTCCATATGAATCTATTATGAGGGCTACTTATGGATTTAATACCAAATATTATAATACCTAGATCTATGTTTTATGCCTAGCTAGGGGCGTTAAACAACAGCACTTGTTGGGAGGCAACCCAATTTTATTTTTATGTTTTTGGTTCTGTTGTTTAATAAATACACATTATTACCACTGTAGTAATTGTGTTTTGGTGTTTTAATTAGTGTTTGAGCCAAGAAGACCTCTGGGATACTTGGTATATCTTTGATTTGATCTTGCTGAAAAATAGAAACTTTTGCACTTATTGCCAGATTTTTAAAAAATCACAGAACCGTGATAAGATCCTGAATTTTTTACACAAGATTGATATATGGATTGCCTATGTTGTTCTAATGTTTTAGAATTTTTGGAGTTACAGAAGTATACAAAGTTTACAGATTACTACAGACTATTCTGTTTTTGATAGATTCTGTTTTCTATGTGTTGTTTGCTTCTTTTGATGAATCTATGGGTAGTATCGGGTGGTATGGACCATGGAGAAGTTGGAATACATTAGATATTACACCAATATGAATAAAGAATGAGTTCATAGTAGTACCTAAAGTGGTGATTTATTTTTTTATACTAAAGGATCTCATGAGTTTTCTTTTGAGTTTTGTGTTGTGAAGTTTTCAAATTTTGGGTAAAGATTTGATGGACTATGGAAGAAGGAGTGGCAAGATCCTAAGCTTGGGGATGCCAAGGCACCCCAAGGTAATATTAAAGGACAACCAATCATCTAAGCTTGGGGATGCCATCCAAGGCATCCCCTCTTTCGTCTTCAATCCATTGGTAAATTTACTTGAGGCTTTATTTTTATCACTACATGATATGTGTTTTGCTTGGAGCGTTTTGTATGATATGAGTCTTTGCTTTTTAGTTTTCCACAATCATCCTTTCTGTACACATCTTTTGAGAGGGATACACATGAATCATGAATTTATTAGAATACTCTATGTGCTTCACTTATATCTTTTGAGCTAGGCAGTTTGCTCTAATGCTTCACTTATATCTTTTTTTAGAGCATGTCGGTGGCTTTATTTTATAGAAATTGTTGAACTCTCGTGCTTAAGTTATATTATTTTCAGAGTCTCGAAACAGCATGATAATTTTCTTAGGTTATGAATTTAGCCCAAATACGATGGGCATCCAAGAGGGATATAATAAAAACTTTCATATAAAGAGCAATGAATACTATGAGAAGTTTGATTCCTTGCATTTGTTTTGAGATATAAAGATGGTGATATTAGAGTCATGCTAGTGAGTTATTGTGGATTGGTAAAAATATTTGTGTTAAAGTTTGTGATTCCCATAGCATGCACGTATGGTGAACCGTTATGTGATGAAGACAGAGCATGATTTATTCTTTGATTGTCTTCCTTATGAGTGGTGGTCGGGGACGAGCGATGGTCTTTTCCTACCAATCTACCCCCCCCCCCAGGAGCATGCCTGTAGTACTTTGTTTCGATAGCTAATAAATTTTTGCAATAAGTATGTAAGTTCTTTATGACTAATGTTGAGTCCATCGATTATACGCACTCTCACGCTTCCACCTTTGCTAGCCTCTCTAGTACCGCATAACTCTCGCCGGTGCATTAAACTCACCATATACCTTCTTCAAAACAGCCACCATACCTATATATTTTGGCATTTCCATAGCCATTCTGAGATATATTGCCATGCAACTTCCACCATTCCATTTTACTATGACACGCACCATCATTGCCATATTACTTTGCATGATCGTAAGATAGCTAGCATGCTGTTTTTATGGCTTGTCCATTTTTTGATGTCATTGATATGCTAGATCATTTCACGTACCGGTACACCGTCGGAGGCATTCATATAGAGTCATATTTTGTTCTAGTATTGAGTTGTAATTCTTGAGTTGTAAGTAAATAAAAGTGTGATGATCATCATTATTAGAGCATTGTCCCATGTGAGGAAAGGATGATGGAAGCTATGATTCCCTCACAAGTTGGGATGAGTCTCTGGACTTTATAAAACATATAAGATGCCAAAGAAGCCCAAATAAAATAAAAGAGGCCAAGAAGCCAAATTAAAAAATGAGAGAAAAGAGAGAAGGGACAATGCCACTATCATTTTTCCACACTTGTGCTTCAAAGTAGCACCATGTTCTTCATGATAGAGAGTCTCCTATTTTGTTACTTTCATATACAAGTGGGATTTTTTCATTATAGAACTTGGTTTTTATATTCCAATGATGGGCTTCCTCTAATTACCCTAGGTCTTCGTGGCAAGCGATTTGGATCCACACCCACTTAGTTTATTTTTGAGCTTTCATACACTTATAGCTCTAGTGCATCCGTTGCATGGCAGTCCCTACTCACTCACATTGATATCTATTGATGGGCATCTCGATAGCCCGTTAATACGCCTAGTTGATGTGAGACTTTCTCCTTCTTTTTATCTTCTCCACAACCAGCATATTCTATTCCACCTATAGTGCTATATCCATGTGTCACGCTCATGTATTGCGTGAAAGTTGAAAAAGTTTGAGAGCAGGCTTGTCATCGGGGTTGTGCATGATAAAATACTTTGTGTGATCAAGATGGAGCATGTCTAGAATATATGATTTTGTAGGGATAAGTTTCTTTTGCCATGTTATTTTGAGAAGACACGATTACTTTATTAGTATGCTTGTCATCGGGGTTGTGCATGATAAAATACTTTGTGTGATGAAGACGGAGCATGGCTAGAATATATAATTTTGTAGGGATAAGTTTCTTTTGCCATGTTATTTTGAGAAGACACGATTGCTTTATTAGTATGCTTGAAGTATTATTGTTCTTATGTCAATATTAAACTTTTGTTTTGAATCATATGGGTTTGATTATTCATGCCACTATGCTGGGCTGATTCTCAACCTCGTTCTGAACTCTTTGAACTTTTCAAAAGTTTCCGACTTGTGCCTCAACAAATAGATACGTGCATATCTACTCAAGTCATCGGTAAAAGTCACAAAGTATTGATAGCCACATCAAGTAGTTATGCTCATTCGACCACACACATCACTGTGTAAAAGCTCCAATAGCTCGGACACCCTCTAGCAACTCTCTATGAAAGGAGACTCATCTTGCCAAGCAAGCATGATTCGCATGTCTTGAACGACCAGAAGTCGGACGAAGTTAGGAGTCCATCATCATGGAGCTTCTTCATGCATTTCAGACAAATGTGTCCAAGCCAGAAATGCTAGAAGTATGTCAGGTTTATCTCATTAGGCTTATGCCTCTTGACATTCATATTATAGACAGGTTCCGTTTCCATATTCAAAATAAATAGTCCATCAACAATGGGTGCATAGCCGTGGAACATACCATTCAAAGATACTGAACAACCATTGTCCTTTAAATTGAATTTATAACCCTGACTCATCAAACATGAGGCAGAAATAATGCTCCGACTAAGTGCGGGAATTTAATAACAATTATTCAATTCCAAAATGAATCCGGAAGGAAGTTGAAGCTGCATTGTGCCGACCTCCAACGCAACAACTCTTGCTTTGTTGCCGACCCTGATGTCAATCTCCCCTTGTGCCACATGCCCAGTTCTTACCAGCCCTTGCATTGAATCGCAAATATGAACAACTGATCCGGTATCAAATACCCAAGAGATACTAGGTATGCCAGCAAGGTAAATGTCTATAACATATGCAATAAGTGTACCTTTGCCTGAAGAAGCATTTCCGGCCTTCTTGCCATGCTCAGCAAGCCACGTGCTATAGTTCCTCTTCCAGTGACCGGCCTCCTTGCAATGATTGCAAATGGTCCCTGAGTCCGGTCCAGACTTCGGCCTAGCAGAGAAGACTACCTTCTCCATGCCCTTTGCCTTAGCCTTTTTCTTGGACCCACACTTCTTGAACTTGCCAGAGTTCTGCACCATAAACACTTGATGCGCGCCTTTTCTTAATATCCTGCTCTGCCACCTTTAGCATCCCATGCAATTCAGTGAGCTTCTTGTCCATGCCGTGCATATGATAATTCAAGATGAACACCCATAGCTAGGCGGAAGAGAACCCAGAATTGCATTGGTAGCCAGCTCATCCAAGAGCAGGAAGCCTAACCGATCCAAAGCTAAAAAAATACACATCCGTGACATTTTTGGCCGAACGAATTTTTCTGTCATGCTTATGGCACTTCTATGATGATAATTGTGACAAAACCCGGTATCATCATAGATGTGGTGGGCTCCTACTTCTATGACAAAAAATCATGAAAGAAAATGTGCTTTTCGTCCTGGGCGGGCTGGAGACGCAGCTGCATGACATTCTTTGGGCCGTCCATGATGGAAAAAACCGTGGTAGAAGCGAGGGCGAGGAAAATATCTGGGAGTTCCTGGTTACGGTGGGTGGTCATGGCCGAATGATGCACACAGCGATTACACGTTTCTCTCATACACGTACGCGCGTGGGTGCGAGGCGTTGGGATCTAACTGAACCCAAGCAAGGTGTTCGCCTACTGAACTCGAGCGATTGCACTGGCTACATGTTACTGAACCCGAGCGATCGATCGAGACCTGACTGTTAACTGAACCCGATCGAGCGATTCCTTCGCTACTGCTGCTAACTAAAGCTGATCAAACCTGTTGCCTCTGGATGAACAATGAGCGGTTGGGGGTTGGATGAACAGTTCCCGGTGGGGGTTGGATGAACAGGACCCTGTGGTAGTAGAGGCCGTTGCCGCTGGATAAACAACACCTAATCGAGCCGGTTGGGGGTGGATGAACAGGACCTCGTGGAGGGCTGGTTGAACAGTAGCCGGTGGAGGCTGGATGAACAGGACCCCATGGAGGGCTGGTTGAACAGTAGCCGGTAGAGGCTGGATGAACATGAGCCCATGGATGAACAGTAGCTGGTGGAGGAAGGAGGGAGACAGCATGGATGAACAGTCGCATGTGGAGGCTGGAGGAGGTCGACAGTGGATGAACAGTAGCCCATGGAGGCTGGAGCGAGGTAGTAGACGGTGGATGAACAGTAGCATGTGGAGTCCCGTTTTGCGGTACGCCACACCCCTCCCGTTAACAGGGTCCCCATTTCGATTGTAGGAGGTCGATGAGAAGTCTGTTTCCTCCGTTTTGCGGTACGCCACACCCCTGCCAATTAACAGGACCCCGTTTCAACTGTAGGAGGTCGAAGAGAAGTCCATTTCCTCAGTTTTGCGGTATGCCAGACCCCTCCCGATGAACAGGATCCCGTTTCGACCGTAGGCGGTAGAACATAAGGCCATTTCCTCGATTCTGTGGTACGCCAGGCCTCGTTTCGGCTGTTCTGTCCAAGCCGGTTGGCTCCCGATGAATAGGACGCATTCCGTTTCCTCCCAATGAACATGACACAATTTTTCCGTTTTGACCCAGCCGATTGGTTGCCGATGAATAGGACACCATTGCTGCTCTTCGTTGCCTCTCCATGTACATGAGCCCTGGCCGTACGTATGCGCAAGTAGGCGTTCGACACCCCACCCATATGTACGTACGTACTTGTACACGATATAGACAGGATTTCCTAAATAGCTACCGCTCCTTACTAGGCCACGATTCATCGTGGCAGAAAGAACGATGGACCAGTATGTACGTACACATTTGTGACCAGAATGACAATGCTACGTACGCTTCGACCGGGTGGGTCCTGGCTGTCAGGGAGGATAAGGAGGTACTTCCTTGCGTGCGAAGATGTAGCTGCTAGGTCAGAGCTGACAGAGGGAGGATTCCTTTTTTGTGCGTAATAAGGAGGCACTTCCTTGCGTGCGAAGATGTAGCTGGTGGGTCCATCTGTCAGCCTCACCGCGTACAATCCTCTTCAGATGGCTGTCATTCGTTAACCACCTTGACCACACCACGTGGACAACACCAGGCGGTGAACAACAGTGAGGTAGGGAACGCCGCGGAGCCTGGGAACATGCGGAGGGTAGTACGAGGGTTGACTAGTTCGGCTGCAGTGTGAGGCTGCTGTCGCCGCAGGATAACAGGGGGTGTGGGTGAGTAGAGTGATGGCCTGGCTAGCGGTGGGAGTAGTAGGGGGCGGTGAGGCCACTGAGGTAGCACAACCGGCCATGGGAGGCAGGAGCACGCCAGTGTTTGGACGGCTAGAGCAAGAAAATCAGAGGTTGAAGAAGCAGGACGAACGTTGGATGTTAACAATCCAATGGTCACTGGTGATAGAATCGTTTGTTGACTAAGTTGACAAAGCCCTGCGTACACGTCAACTTAGTAGGGCCACAAGTCAGCCTCCAAATCTGTCATGGGAGCACTCGTTATTTTTTGCTTAATAAGGAGGCACTTCCTTCTGTGCCAAGATATAGCTGGTGGGTCCCAACTATCATTGTGAGGATTCATTCTTTTTATCGTGATAAGGAGGTACTTGCTTGTGTGCAGCCATGGACCATGTGGGTCCCAACTATCAGCCTCTCCATGTACATCCCTCTTCCGATGTTGTCATTTGTTGAAAACATTGACCACGCCATGCCGAGAACACCGGCGCGATGGACGATGGCAAGACCCAGGAAGGGAATGACCCGGAGGCAGCGAAGCCACAACAGTGGAGGGATGTGGGTGAGTAGAGGGATGGCCTGGCCAACGGTGGGAGTAGTAGGGGGCAGTGAGGCATGCGTGGAAGCACAGCCTGCCATGGGAGGCGGGAGCAGGCGGTGCCGCCGGCGGTGGATTTGCGGCTGGAGCAAGAAAATCAGAGATTGAAGAAGCATGACGGCCATTGGATTGACATCCAATGGTTACGTCTGCTAGAATCGTTTGTTGACGTATATAATAAGTAAAAAAAATCTTGCATACACATCAACTTAATAGGCCCTATTTTTTTAATAATTTACAGCTCATTGCAACTTCTAATGCAATTTATTGCAACTTGTTTTTTTGGCTAGGGCTAGGGTTAATAATTTAAACAAAATTTAGCATATTCCGGTGGGGTCAAAACTATTTTTAACACTAAAATGTCGAGCCAGGTTTAAAGTACTTTGAAGATATATTTAAATTAGGTTAAAACCCAGTGAAATTGGAATATGAAATAAAGTAATTGCCAATTTGTCGTCTCTTTTTTTATATATTTATAGCGCATTTCATATTACTTTCAAGATTTGCAACCGTCTTGAAAGAGTTGCAGCCCATCAGGGCATAGAAAAATAAGTAGGCCTGGATTGTGTACTCTTCAGAAAAAAATTGGGCTCATTTTCACAAAGAAAAATTAGCTGGGCTGGTCATGTGGTGAATGTAAAATATAAGCCTGGGCTAGACAAGACACAACCCAGTTGAAACCCTGCTCTATCTCAACAATACAAAAAAAATACTGCTCGAGCAGCTACGTCCCAGGTGTCAGCCGATCTTGTGTTGTTCTCTTGTCTATTGACTATATACGCTAACAATGCCATGGGTCCCAGATGTTAGGAAACCACTAGGAGGAAGCATTTTCTTTTTCTATACGATGACAATGGAGTATATATAACAAAAAATGCGGAACTTCCTTGCGTACATCCATGGACATGGTGGGCCCCTGCTGTCATCCTCTCCATGTACAGTCCTCTCCTGATTCCTCTTATTTGTTGACCATGTTGACAACGCGAGAGGGCGGCGCCACAGCGAGTGCACCAAAGCGCCTGGAGGACGACGTTGAGGCCTCGAACATCAGTGTCAACATCTAGGAGAAGGTGGGGCGGTGATGCGTGTGCTGAGGCGCGGCCAGCCATGGGAGGCGAAAGCAGGTGGCCCCGCCGGCGCTGGTTTTGTTTTGGCAGCTGGAGGAAGACAGGACTGAAGAAACACGACAGACTATAAAAGTAGCAAGACTACCTAACAACCTTAACTGAAACCAGCAAGGGCACTTAACAACCATAGCTGAAAGTAGTATGAATACTTATACAGGTTCAACCGTACAAAGCACACCTCAAACAATGCTACTTTGCCTACAGTTAACGAAGGGTAAGGCCACCAAGCCCCAGGACAAGGCCCAGGCGCCACCCCGCACATCCACAACCCTTTGAAAGCGGCTTCATCTCGCAATGTACTCAATAAACAGGATATTCGCTTTAGAGCCATGGAAAAGCATGCGCATAACCTTCTATCCTATTCTCCAAGATGGACGGCCTTTATTATTTGAGACCACCCATGAATAAGTATCGTTTCACCTCCAAGGGGAATGGAGTAGGTCGACATAAACATCATGTTGTGACCAAGCGCAAGTCTGACCCGACCATGGTTAGACATCTGTATAGGAGCAATAGAACTGGGTAGTTTCTGTTTCAAGCAAGAGTTTATGAACTACATATATAATAGAAAACAACTCATACCATAAGTTTCTTGACATAGTTGGACCTGTTCAACATGTGCAGCAGTGGCACACATATGCCACGTGCCCTTCCACCATTGAAACGCTCCACAAGGACCTCAAGACGATCAATAAAGTGTAGGAACTTGTGGATGTCGTCCCAGTCAACTTCAGTGCCATCGCTAACAGTCGAGTTCTTATGGAATAACAAACGAGTAGCATGCTTTACTTTGAAATAACCTACACATGCCACCAATTATAAGAAATATTAGTTAGAATTAGCATCTTTGTGAGAGAAGGGAATCACAAATTGTTGCTACTTCTAAAGTTAAATTGTGATTCGTTAAACATAATATGTGGATTAAGAAGTAATCGAGGCAACAAGCAAGAACCATATACAAAACTAACATGGATGAACTACTAGAACGACGCCGGGGTGGAATATCACAGTGAAGATGAGACCAAGTTCAGCTATTTCATCAACATTTGTGTGACAACTTCCAGTCTGTAACACTTGAGAACGTTTATCCAAGTTCGGCCATAAAAAAGCAGCGATCTTCTTGGTTCATGAACCCAACTCAGAACTTATATCCATGGCTTGTCTTCAGTGTGACCATTGAACTAGTTTATTCAGTTATGGCAAGGACGACCATCTTGAGTACATGTGTTCTAGCAGAGCAAGGAATGCACGGCGGGAAAAATAGTATGAGAACACAATGCATTCGCTATCGTAATCTAGAAATAATTTCCTCCTTCACGTCAGTGTTGACCATGGTACTAGTACCTTTTATCCAAATATAGCAATCCAAATTTCCAAATTAGTCGACAACATGTTCAAAAAACCCCGCCCTCTTGGATAGAAAAGAGGATTCTAGGAACATACGGTGAGTGTTTTAAAATCCTGTGTTAGGATGAGAAGGAACAAGTGTGGCGTCTTGCCGAGGGCGCAGAAACCTGTAGGGTCCTCGCACTTTGGGCCCTTCCAATGAAACACACTAGATTCAGTAGGAAGAAAAATGCATCAACAGCAGCGGCTACCATCCTAGGATTACCCACGACCAAGGGACTTGAATTATCGGGGATGGATGAAGAATTCGTACCTGGTTCTCCAAGAGAAAACCCTATGCAATCACCGAGAGGGGGTTTTCTGTGAACAAGCAGACGAGGGAGAAGGGGATTTAGGCCCAGTGAAATATTGTTGCTTCGTCCATCCAGCTTTCTGCTAAGGCTGGAAAGGTGGGTTATTTTGTGATTTGGCGGCTCATTGGGCATTACTGTGCGCTACGACTGGGGTGAGTCTACCGTGCAGTTGTGCACTCTAATTTGGTGCATGGCACGTGGACCCCATTGCCGGATGCCCCACATATCAGTGAAAGGAAGTAGAAAGGAAGGAGTAACTAGTTACACATAAATATAGTTTTGACAGAGAGATACTCCCTTTGTAAAGAAATATAAAAATCTTTTATATCACAACTTTATACATAAGAAAAATCAAGGGGAATATATATAACATAATATGGGGGTTCGGCTGAGAATATAATACTCAGACAGGCTCATGGTTCTAGACTTTGGGCCATAGGCCGGTGGGCCTGCATGTTTGGGGGCCCATGTGTTCTAACTTAGCGCATTTCATATTCCAAGTGATTAGTACGACACTGGTATTAGATGCTGTCGCAAGGCGAATACAGAAAATTTAATAAAGCACGACAACTGTTAGAATGAAATCGAACGACAGTTCCTAACCAGCAATCAGAGTTGCAATTCTATCAATGATATCCTATGTGATAAGTAATACTGTCATACTACTTATACACACAGGACACTTGTTTCACCATGCCATATTATTACACCAAAATCTCTCGGAGGATAGACCAGTTCGGCAGTTGCGTGCTACTACAGAAGAATTTCAAAGTTGATTTGGACCAACTCTCCTTGCCGAGAAAGTTTGATTTTGACATCATCCCTACTGCAAGATTTGATTTAGATTTGAACCTTGACCATGCTTTAGCATCAACAATCATGCGACCATCCTTTGTACTTATAGTATATTGAGCAGGTTCATTCACACCAAGGTTGTACATGGTAAGAGAAACTTGGCCAAGGTCGCCCGGATTGTTGAATGACCCCCTCGTTGCTCTAGGAATTCTCTGTTTGCAAAAAGAAAACATACACAAATAGTTAGATCAAGACAGTGAATCATGTAAAACAATATTGAAAGAGAAAAGAACGATGCACTTGGGCGGCCAATGCTTACCAAGAAGGTGCAGATGTTGGTTTTTGTAAGGACTTTGGATATGCAGTGCAAGCTGCAGCCCAGTCTATTGCCGGTGCGACTGCTGGTTCCGTTACCGCTGCACGGGCCGGAGCAGATGCAAGTGCATCTTCAAGTGTTGGTGCAGGTGCTGGAGCCGTTGCTCGTACCATGCCAATGCGACTAGTAGTGTCGTTGCTACTGCCGGAGATGGTGCTCCTTGTGGAGCTGGTGCCGGTGTCGAGGCCCGATCCTCCAGTAGATGAGACTGATTTTTGCTGACGCGGTCGGTGCCCAATCCTCAGGTGGATCAGACTGAGCTACTGCCGCTGTCAGTGCTAGAGCAAGTGCCGTGTGAGAAGGTGCCGGTGCTTGATCCGTTGCTGAAGGTGGTACCGAGTGCGAGACAACAGCGATCGTCTCTGGTCTGCGAGGATCAGATTGCTAACTTGACTAGGCTCCATGACCTTGATCCAGTCTGTTTCTTCATTTCTTTTAAATGCGAGAAGGACTACTTATGGTGTGTTTGTTAAACGATCATAGGGCTTCAGATTCTACACAGACAATAGACTGATCCAATTGTGCCTAGTAATATAAGTGATGGACAGTGCCTTCATTACTGACACGACATAAGAAGTGAAACCTGCAAAAATAACCATCATAGAGGAAACCAAACGGTTTATTCTGTGACAAATGTCACATGGCAAAACCTGCATCGTAAAATTGCAGCAAAAGTAAGAAAACATGGCATTTAATCAATAAGATTTAGACAGTAAATCAATAAGATTTACTTGGTGTGACACGAGTGAATCCTCACGAGGAAATCACTATGTTCAAGTTCTAAACAGAAGATTGATCGTCCAATTACAGGTGGAATGCAGGGCCCCGGTTACTCCCACAAACAGGACAGTCCAAAGGTTGTGACAAATCGTATGGACCGAACATCCATGGGACTAGAAATCCTGGTGGGTGCGATAAACCCTGCAATGCATACAGATATTGGAGTGTAACCATAATTGATAAACCATCCTAAAAAAAGATGATCTGGATACTTCAAAATATACAGACTGAATAGAGTGGACATACATTAACATAGACTATTCTCAGGACTCTGCAGGGTTATCCAAAAAAGTGGCAATACTAGACAATACAGGGTTCACACACACAAATCAAGTACTGAACAATAGTACTTACTACAGACAAGCAAAGCTGCACTAATTAAACTCTGCAGACTATTTCTTGCCACCGAAATACGGGTTGTACCCCGCATAACTGACTAGGCCCTGGACTTCGTGAGAGATGTCTACCAGCACTATCACCATCTCGTCAACCTTGGAGAACCTAACAGAGTGGTCTTTCCACTCATAAAGATGACGATGAAGACAGTCCACATTAGATTTGTTGAGAAGCTTTACAAGAACCACACCCTTCATAATCGAAGGCACATCCAGGAAAATGTTGTGGTGAAGTACACCATCGAGAACATGCCTGGAAACACTTGTTCACGACACGTGGCGGCAAGGACACATCAGCTGGATAGTTTAGCAGTAGAACTCATCCTCAGGTCTTCCAGCTCACACGGCACGACTTTGAGAACTTCATCTCCACCACGGACCTGGTTCTAATTCAAATAGAAACCAAATATTTTATTACTACCTCGATTCAAAAATATAAGATGATTTTCAATATTTTACTCCATATAAGACTACATATAAGACTACATTCATCGCCAACTTCCAGGGCAATCACGACCGTCCGCCGGCCGCGGTTAACCTACGTCATATCAAGCAGCAGCCAGGAGAGACCGTGCAGAAGTATATCCAACGCTTCAACAACATTCGCCTCAAGATCCCCAAGGTGTCGGACAAGGCCATCATCTCAGCGTTCACTGATGGCGTCCGCGATGTCAAGATGAAGGACGAGCTCGCCATCCATGAGGATCTCTGCATAGCTTTGGAGATGTTCAACATGGTGAACAAGTGTGAAAGGGCTGAGGAGGGGCGTATCTTCCTCCTCGAGCTCCCAGATGTTGACTCAAAAGACAAGAAGGCCAAGGCCAAGGATGTGAAGTGCAAGGGGCCGGTCGTGCTCACGGTCGAGCCAGAGATGAAGCGCGACTGCGTCCACCCTGAGTCGGCCAAGAGCAACCGACCGTTCTACATCTTCCACAACGTCCACAACCACAACACTAACGACTGCCAGTTGCTCAGGTCCCTCCGTGATGGGTGCCTCGGTCGACGCCCCGAACATAACGATTGGGGCTACGGTCGCGGGGATGGCCGAGGTGGAGGACGCTGGGATGGACGTGACCATCGCCAGGAGTGGCGCGACCATCCTCAGGAGGACCGTTGGCAGAGCCAACCTTAGGAGGGCGCCTGGAGGGAGCTGCCTCATGAGGAGCACTCTCAGGGCAATGCCGGTGAGGGAGTCCTGGATTAGGGGGTGTCTGGATGGCCGGACTATGACCTTTGGCCGGACTCCCGGACTATGAAGACTCCGTCCCATGTCCGGATGGGACTTTCCTTGGCGTGGGAGGCAAGCTTGGCGATACGATATGAAGATCTCCTCCCATTGTAACCAACTCTGTGTAACCCTAGCCCTCTCCGGTGTCTATATAAACTGGAGAGTTTTAGTCCGTAGGACGAACAACAATCATACCATAGGCTAGATTCTAGGGTTTAGCCACTCCGATCTCGTGGTAGATCTACTCTTGTACTACCCATATCATCAATATTAATCAAGCACGAGTAGGGTTTTACCTCCATCGAGAGGGCCCGAACCTGGGTAAAAACGTCATGTCCCTTGTCTCCTGTTACCATCCGCCTAGACGCACAGTTCGAGACCCCCTACCCGAGATCCGCCGGTTTTGACACCGACATTGGTGCTTTCATTGAGAGTTCCTCTATGTCGTCGCCTTTTAGGCCCGATGGCTTCTTCGCTCGTCAACCGCGACGTGGTCCGGGATGAGGCTTTTCTCCTCGGACAGATCTTCGTATTCGGCGGCTTCGCACTGCGGGCTGACTCGTTCGGCCATCTGGAGCAGACCGAGAGCTACGCCCCTGGCCATCAGGTCAGGTTTGGAAGCTTGAGCTACACGGCCGACATCCGCGGGGACTTGATCTTAGACGGATTCGAGCCACAACCGGGTGCGCCGCACTGTCATGATGGGCACGATTTAGCTCTGTCATCGGACAACGCCCAGAGCATCGCTTAGGTATCCGCTCCGACCATTAGCTCGGCCCACTATGCCAGTCGGGGACGGACGGTTGGACGCCACCCCGGAAACTGCAATCTCTACGGTGATAGAGCCGGATACCAGCCTAGTCCCTCGCAAGGCCCGTGACTCCGAGGTGCCGGACTCCGATCCGGACTCCGTAAATCCCGCACCTCTCCCGGTTAAGCCCTATTGGGCTCCGGTCATGGAGTTCACCACCGTGGATGTCTTTCAGCACTCACCTTTCCGCAACATCCTGAATTCGTTAAAGTCTCTCTCTTTGTCAGGAGAGCCCTGGCCGAACTACGGCCAACACGGTTGGGACGCGGACGACGAAGAAATTTGTAGCCCACCCACCACCCACTTTGTAGCCACTGTTGACGATTTAACCGACATGCTCGACTTTGACTTCGAAGACATCGACGGCATGGACGCCGATGAAGGGGACAATCAAGAACAGGTGCCTATAGGGAACTGGAAAGCCACCTCGTCATATGACATATACATGGTGGACACCCCTAAAGCGGGGGAAGGCGAGGAGAAAACAGAGGATGACCCCTCCAAGAAGCAACCCAAGCGCCGACGTCAGCAGCGCCGCTCTAAGTCCCGCCAAAGCAAAAATGGCGATTCCGGCACCGGAGATAACAATACGCCGGACAGTGCCGAAGACAACCCCCTCCAGCAGGATTCAGTGCAGGAGAACGAAGGAGCCAACCCTCGTGAGAGAGAGGCCGACAAAGAGGATGAGGACGACAATTACATGCCTCCCTCCGAAGACGAGGCAAGCCTCGACGACGATGAATTCGTCCTGCCAGAGGATCCTGTCGAGCAAGAGCGTTTCAAACGCAGACTCGTAGCCACGGCAAGCAGCCTCAAGAAGAAACAGCAGCAGCTTAGAGCTAACCAAGACTTGCTAGCCAACAGATGGACCGAAGTCCTGGCGGCCGAAGAATATAAACTAGAACGCCCATCCAAGAGCTACCGAAGCACAGGCTGCTTCCCCAACTTGAGGAGGAAGCAACTAAACCTACATTACCAGCGTACGATGCGCCCGATCGGCCACCCCGTGGCCATGATAGAGAGGCCTTCTGGCCCTCAACCCAAGCCGCACCCGGACACCGCTCAAAACATACCAGAGTACGGGGAGATGCAACAGACCTGCAAGACATCTTGGAGAATAAGGCAAGGCAAACAAGATCGATCTACGGATCGCATGGGCGCCCCGCTTCATGTGATGCTAGCCGTCACGCCGGACATAATAAGTATGGCCCGGCCGAATAAAACAGACCAAGCTCGTCCGAGCTGCATCGTGATATAGATCAGTACAGGGGCGCCGCACACCCACTATGCTTCACAGACGAAGTAATGGATCATCAAATCCCCGAGGGCTTCAAACCCGTAAACATCGAATCATACGATGGCACAACAGATCCTGCAGTATGGATCGAGGATTATCTCCTTCACATCCACATGTCCCGTGGCGATGATCTACACGCCATCAAATACCTCCCGCTCAAGCTTAAAGGACCAGCACGACATTGGTTTAGTAGCCTGCCAGCAGAGTCAATCAGTTGTTGGGAGGACCTGGAATCCGCATTCCTTGACAACTTCCAGGGCACGTATGTGCGACCACCAAACGCCGATGACCTAAGCCACACAATCCAGCAACTAGAGGAATCGGCCAGACAATTCTGGACACGGTTCCTGACAAAGAAAAACCAAATAGTCGATTGTCCGGACGCCGAGGCCCTCACAGCCTTCAGGCACAACATCCGAGACGAATGGCTTGCACGGCACCTAGGACAGGAAAAGCCAAAGTCTATGGAAGCCCTCACGACACTCATGACCCGCTTCTGCGCGGGAGAAAACAGCTGGCTAGCTCGTAGCAATAACATAAGCAAAAGCCCCGGCAATTCGGATAACAAGGATAACAACGACAGGTCACTCCGCAACAAGCATAAGCGCCATATTAACGGTGACAATACTGAAGATACGGTAGTCAATGCCGGATTCAGAGGATCTAAACCGGGTCTGCGGAAGAAGCCATTCAAACAAAACCCTCAGGGCCCATCCATCTTAGACCGGATACTTGATCGCTCGTGCCAGATACATGGCACCCCCGAACAGCCAGCCAATCACACCAACAGGGATTGTTGGGTGTTCAAGCAGGCAGGCAAGATAAGTGCCGAGGCCAGAGACAAGGGGCTACATAGCAATGACGAGGAGGGGCCCCGGCCGCCGAACAACAAAGGACAGAAGGGATTTCCCCCGCAAGTTCGGACGGTGAATATGCTATACGCAACCCACATCCCCAAAAGGGAGCGGAAGCGTGCTCTCAAGGACGTCTATGCGCTGGAGCCAGTCGCCCCAAAGTTCAACCCATGATCCTCCTGCCCGATCACTTTCGATCGACGGGACCATCCCACCAGCATCCGTCACGGCGGATTCGCCGCACTGGTCCTAGACCCAATTATCGACGGATTTCACCTTACGGGAGTCCTAATGGACGGCGGCAGTAGCCTGAATCTACTTTACCAGGACACAATGCGAAAAGTGGGCATCGATCCTTCAAGGATTAAACCCACAAAGACAACCTTCAAAGGTGTCATACCAGGGGTAGAAGCTAGCTGTACAGGCCCGGTCACACTCGAGGTGGTCTTCGGATCACCGGATAACTTCCGGAGCGAGGAGTTAATCTTCGACATAGTCCCATTCCGCAGCGGCTATCACGCCCTGCTCGGACGAACCGCATTTGCAAAATTCAATGCAGTGCCGCACTACGCATATCTCAAGCTCAAGATGCCAGGACCTTGCGGAGTCATCACGGTAAATGGAAACACAAAACGCTCTCTCCGAACGGAGGAGCACACGGCGGCCCTGGCGGCGGAAGTACAGAGTAGCCTCTCCAGGCAGTTCTCCAATCCAGGCGTCAAACGTCCGGACAACGTCAAGCGAGCCCGAAGTAACTTACAACAAATCCGGCTGGCACGTTCCAAGCAAGCATAGCAGTGCGGCCCCAACCCCAGCCCCTGCCAAACGGCAATACTGGTACCACACATACATAATTACGCCTTAAAGATACCATGGGCATAAGGGGAGGGGCACAACAATGACACGCCCAGAATGCGGCTCAACCGCACTAGGGGCTCCCTATTTCGCCGTTTTCCTTTTTCACACACTTTAAGACCCAACTATTCGGAAGGCCTGTCTGGCAATACTCTCGCCGAACCAACGATGCAATAGCCAGGGAGGAAGCAAGCTACGTCAAAAGTCTAGGTGGTCTCTATAACGAGTTTAATACCTATTTCTCTTACAATCCTGCAGCTTGCCCCTGAAGGGGAAGATGTCAAATACTCCCATCTCTTCCTTACTGCACTTGTTGTATCATTCTGCTTTCGCAGCAGCCCTTTTTTTTGAACAATATATAGCTCTTACCTATTATTGTACTTATATATTTTTATATGCAAATATGTTCAGTCATGACACTATGCAACCGTACACTTTGGTACGGATAATACACCAGGGGCTTACAACACCCCACAACATGGTGTGAGAAGACCGAAGACTCTAACAAGTGCGGCACCCCGAACTTATAGAACTATATATATCGGCTCCGAATCATGTCTTTGGTCAATAGTTGGGTTTGCCCGGCTCCCATGTTTTGGTACCTTACGTTCCGCATTGTTGGCTAAGGTAGCGCTGGGAGAACTACTGTGATTGTGCCCCAGTTGAGCTGGGTTAACACCTTAGTAGAGAAAGCTAAAACTGACTGTCATGATAGTGCGAGAGACCGGTCGCTGTTCGCGAGGTTTTTTCGAGTCCTTAAAGACTTATGCCGCTTCAAGCGAAGAACCGGACTTATCCGGCCTAGGCGTGGATAGCGCCCCGAACTCGGTCTTCCGAATACTAGGGGCTTCGCCGAAATTTAAAATTATAGAATTCTATGGCAAAGTGAGAGTGATAAAGCATTATAAGTCTGACGGCCTGGTTCGTTGTGCTGAACACCTCCCTAGACGAACCCAAGAATGGGAACAAGAGCGCTCAGGTTTATCCCGAACAACCCAACACTCGTGGCATGGGGGTCGAAGCCGACGACTTGCATCTCTCAGATTTGATAAACGGCCGCACAGAAGGTAATATTTTAAATTAACAAATGCGAGTTTACTCAAAAATTACATCTTTGGAGCACTCATCCGCTATGCGGCGGGCACCCTTCAGAACGCCATTATAATACATCTCGGGCGTACAATACTCCTTGCCCGGCGGTGGCACGTCCGTCAATAGCCTCTTCACGTCTAGCTTGCCCCAATGCACCTTAGCACGGACAAGGGCCCGACGGGCACCTTCAATGCAAACGGAGCGCTTGACGACCTCAATCCACGGACGCGCATCCACCATCCGCCACACCAGACCGAAGTAGCTCCCAGGCATGACTTCTCTAGGCCACAGCCGAGCTATGAGGCCCTTCATGGCCTGTTCGGCCACCTTGTGGAGCTCAACCAGCTGCTTCAGCTGGTCGCTCAGGGGCACCGGATGTTCGGCCTCAGCATACTGAGAGCATAACATTTTTTCCGTCGAGCTCCCCTCTTCGGCTCGGTAGTATGCGGCGGCATCAGACACACTACGGGGCAGATCGGCGAACGCTCCTGGAGAGCTCCGGATTCGGGTAAGTAGCATATAATTAACTTTTATATATTTGCTTTGCATAAAGAATGCCTTACCCGCCGCTATCTTCTTCATCCTCTCGATCTCCTGAAGGGACTTTTGGGCTTCGGCCTTAGCGGTCTTGGCACTCTCAAGAGCCAAGGCAAGCTCGGAGTCTCGAGTCTTCAAGTCACGCTCCAAACTCTCATGTTTTTCCATGAGAGCCTGGAGCTATTGCCGCACCTCCGCCACCCGCGCCTCCTGCTTCTCTCGCTCGGTGCGCTCCAAAGCCGCACTGTTTTCGGCCTTGGACACCGCTTCTTTCAGGGTCGCCAGCTTGGTCGTGGCCCCTGCAACATTCACGTTGGTCCTGTCACTATTTGTAACCAGGTATTTCTATATACATTTACATGCGGTATTACATACCCTCCTTGTCCTCGAGCTGCTTCTTGGCACGGCCGAGCTCGTTCTCAGACCGCTAGAGGCTCTCCTTCAATGCATTGACCTCCACAGTCAGTGCCGCAGAGGTCAGCAGCGTAGCCTGCATTCCCATATTGACATATTTATGTTAGACTCCTGTGTATATCTTTTTAGATCCTCAGCTCGGCTTTTCTTTCCGAACACCGAACTAAGCATTAGGGGCTACTGTCTATGCGGTAACATTTTTTATATATGTTTTTGAACACATACCTCAAAACCCGTTAACAGGCTTGTGCAGGCTTCCGTCAGCCCGCTCTTGGCAGACTGAACCTTCTGAATCACCGCACTCATAACAGTGCGGTGTTCTTCGTTGACAGAGGCGCCGTTGAGCGCCTCTAGCAAATTGTCTGGCGCTTCTGGGTGGACGGAAGTCGCTGGCATCGCGGACTTGTCCTTCTTGTGAAGGCGCCGCCTGTCGGGCTCTGGAACCACTGATGGTTCCGGAGCGGTGTCCGGCCCAGGGTCGGACTTAGATCCCTGCGGGGTTTTACCGCCTTTGGGTTTGGAGTCTGGAAGGTCGCCTTGTGGCGCTTCCAGGACCACCTCCTCCTGGTTTTGTCCCCTACGGGACTCCACCTCCGCGCCGTCTCTAGGGAGAGGGGAGGAGGGCGTCGGAAGTGAAGCGCTATTCACATCCGACGAATTCAGAGATCCGCTCGACGAATCGCCAAGCTGAGCTGTGGGCGGACTGTATGATTAGCTTCGGTGTTAGAAGCTATCAAATAATTAAGGAGTGCAATAAGTCATTCGGGTAGCCGGACACTTACGATTTTGCCAGGGGCTTGACCCTGGAAGGCCAGTCCTCCTCGCTGTCTTCGGCGTCGAGGGCGTAGTCCGGCAGAAGGGGCTTCCCCTTCTTGGACCCTCCGGCTTCCCCAGTTGGGGCGGCCTTTCTCTTCTTTCCTCCCCCCGCTGGAGGGGGAGAGGCATCTTCTTCTTCCTCCTCCTCATCTTCGGAGGCGGAGGGCGCGTTGGAGCCGTCGGGCGAATCCGACGACACCGGGTGCCGGGAACTCTTTCGGGTCCCCGTGGCCTTCTCCTTGGCCTTCTTCTTCGGCACCACATGGGGTGCCAGAACCAGTAGCTTCGCTAAGTGTGCGTCTACTGGGCCTTCGGGCAAAGGGGCCGGACAATCAAACTGTCCGGATGTCCTCTTCCAATCCTGTCAAAGGAACGGGAGTTTAGATCCCACATAAGGTCACACTATGAAATGCGGATATCCCGTAAGGGACTAAAGGTAAGCTTACTTCGGAGGCTTGACTTTTGGCGTAGAACCCACGATCCTCGGTGACAGGAGGGGAGACCTCGGAGCTTTTGAAAATCACCTTCCAGGCGTCCTCTTGCTTCGTTTCGAAGAGCCGGGATAGAGTCTGGTGTCGGGCCGGGTCAAACTCCCACAAATTGAAGTCCCATCATTGACACGGGAGGATCCGGCGGAAGAGCATGACCTGGACCACATTGACAAGTTTGACCTTCTTGGCCACCAGGTCTGGGATGCAGGTTTGGAGTCCGGTCACCTCTTCCGGATTGCCCCACGACAGGCCCGTCTCTTTCCAAGATGTGAGCCGGGTGGGGTTGCCGGATCGAAATTCAGGGGCCGCTGCCCATTTAGGGTCACGTAGCTCGGTAATATAAAACCACCCAGATTGCCACCCTTTGATGGTTTCCATGAAGGCACCCTCGAGCCAGGTGACGTTGGCTATCTTGCCCACCATGGCACCTCCGCATTCCGCCTGTCGGCCTTGCACGACCTTTGGCTTGACACTGAAGATCTTCAGCCATAGGCCAAAGTGGGGCTGGATGCGGAAGAAGGCCTCGCACACGACGATAAACGCCGAGATATTGAGGATGAAGTTCGGGGCCAGGTCATGGAAGTCCAGGCCGTAGTAGAACATGAGCCTCCCGACGAACGGGTGAAGAGGAAAACCCAGTCCGTGGAGGAAATGGGGAAGAAAAACAACCCTCTCATGGGGCCTGGGGGTGGGAGTGAGTTGCCCCGCATCTGGGAGCCGGTGCGCGATGTCGTTAGACAAGTATCCGGCCTCCCTCAGGTTTTTGATTTGTCCCTCCGTGACGGAGGAGGCCATCCATCCACCTCCCGCTCCTGACATGGTTGGAGAAGGTTGAGGTGGGAAGTGTGGGCTTGGGCGCTGGAGCTCGAGCGAGCAGGAGCGGATAAGCAGAGGAGGAAGAGGGCGTGAGTGGAAAGGGCGGATTCTTATCCCCTTATATGGGCGGCCAAAACTACGAGCCCCCCACCGGCCCAATAAACTCGCCTATCCCCCAAGCGCCGCGGTTAATGGCGCGGTTGGGTTACCCACACCCGTATTGATGAGAATCCCGGAATAAGGGGACACGATCTATGCTTTGACAAGACGTGCCAAGGAAACCGCCTCGCTGAACGCGCTGAGGTGGAAGAATAAAATAAATAAATAGCCTGGCTGTGGCATGATGTCACGCCGCGGAATACGTCAGCAGATCTGATTAATACAAATATTATTCTCTCTACAAAGGAATGTGGAACTTATTTTGCAGAGCCGGACACTACCCTGGTGTTCAACATCTTCTATGAAATATTCGGAGGAGGAACCCGCCTTGCAATGCCGAAGACAACTTGCACGCCGGACTCGTCGTCATTGAAGCCTGGTTGAGGGGCTACTGAGGGAGTCCTGGATTAGGGGGTGTCCGGATGGCCGGACTATGACCTTTGGCCGGACTCCCGGACTATGAAGATACAAGATTGAAGACTCCGTCACGTGTCCGGATCGGACTTTCCTTGGCGTGGAAGGCAAGCTTGGCGATACGATATGAAGATCTCCTCCTATTGTAACCGACTCTGTGTAACCCTAGCCCTCTCCGGTGTCTATATAAACTGGAGAGTTTTAGTCCGTAGGACGAACAACAATCATACCATAGGCTAGATTCTAGGGTTTAGCCACTCCGATCTCGTGGTAGATCTACTCTTGTACTACCCATATCATCAATATTAATTAAGCAGGAGTAGGGTTTTACCTCCATCGAGAGGGCCCAAACCTGGGTAAAAACATCGTGTCCCTTGTCTCCTGTTACCATCCGCCTAGACGCACAGTTCGAGATCCCCTACCCGAGATCCGCCAGTTTTGACACCGACAGCCGGTCTGCCTCCACTGCCTCCACCACCAAGAAGGAACAAAGATCACCACCAGGACAAGGGGACTGGGGGCTTCCAGGAGCCACGAGCCATCGCCTGCATCTTGGGTGGCTCACAAGCCCCAGCCTCTCACCGTATCTTCAAGCAGTTCACACGCGAGGTGAATGCAGCGCTCCCCAAGCCCGAAGCAACTCGCCCTCTCAGGTGGTCCAAATGCGCCATCACCTTCAGCTCCTCAGACCAGCTCAAGTGCGCGGCCACTGCTGGCGTGCTCCCCATGCTCTGCTCTCCCGTCATCAGCAATGTGGTCGTCACCAAGACCCTCATCGATGGTGGAGCGGGGCTCAATGTCCTGTCTGTTCAAAAGTTCGACAGACTCCAAGTACCGTACTACCAGCTTCAGCCTACCAAGCCATTTTCGGCAGTGACCGACGGCTCCACAGACCCCATAGGGCAGGTCCGCCTCCCTGTCACCTTTGGAGAACGCAACAACATCTGCCTGCCCTACAACACCATCCTAGGGTACCTAGCACTGGCCAAATACATGGCAGCTACGCACCACAGCTACAACGTCCTCAAGATGCTAGGAAGTGGCAGCATCATCACGGTCGCATGTCAGGAAAAGGATGCGGTCTGCTCCCTTGAGCGCGCCTTCCAGGCTGCAGCAGTTGAGAACCCTGAAGATGAGGGCGGTGCCCTCCCTCCAGAGGTCGCCCCCAAGACGAAGAAGCTGTTGCTAGGTCAGGGATCCCGTGAGGAAGCATTTCCCAAAGACGCCACACCGAGCCTCACATCCCAGGACGCGGTGCCTTCACCCATCGCATAGGGTGGCGTGCCCGGCGCCCCTCTCAAGCTGGGCTTGGGGGCTCTCCTCGGGAGGGCCTCAGACTTAGCCAGGGTCACAAGGGTGGCACTCGGGCACCATGTGGAGGCGCTCTTCAGAGCACACTTCCTAGGAGAAGGCATCAGGCGGGACGCGCCAGGCGTTCAGGAGTTCATCAGCAAGGCAATTGGAGATATTCAAGATGCAAGGGTTCTGCAAGGCGATTGCCGCCTACCACGAGGCGCGGCCCACTGCCCTGGCAAGGGTAAGGAGTTCCGCGTTTGCATTGACATCCCAGGGATCAACAGGGCCGCATCTCGACAGCTGTCCTGGCCGTCTCGTGTCGGCCGATGCAAGGGTCCACCCCACAACTACATCCGCATGCCTTTTGGCCTGCCTAGCGCGGCCGTGGTGTTCCAGCGCTGTGAAAGGGATGCCCTGGAGGCTCGCGAGGCCAGGCATCAGGTGAACTTGGTGGAGATGGAGGAGCACCCCAAGGAGCCTCCTGGGCCCTCTGGGCCTCTCGAGGCCCAGCCCCAGGGCGGCTCATGAGGAACGACTCCGGCAACATGCGCCTTTCGCTACCCCAACACCTCTTCAGCAACAGTACCAGGTGACATCTCTCCAGTTTGTTCAGTTTGGGGGCGCCCCACCGGCAGCATCATCCCTAGGCCGTGTGGGTCCATCCCCGCGGCGTGTATCGTTTTGCATTCACCAGGATTGCCTAACTATCTTCTATGAGTTTACCTATGATCGTCACCCTCCGGCCTTGAGCCTTAACCGCCTCGCAGCCTCCCTGCATTTGCTGGCTTGTCCCTCGCTTGCCTCGCTGCATGGCCACTCACATCGGCACAACGCTTGTGCTCGGGTCCGTCCCTGCAACGCTGACAAACCCTAGGATCAAGCATTGGTTCATGACCCACCTCGCGCACGCCACCTCTCCAGGTCCTCGGTGCCATCTTCTGGTGCCCAGGGCCCTGGGCTGGCAGCCCGCTCCACGGGGACTTTCGGCCTTTCCTGTCATCTAACCTATAGGTTCACCTGATGGTGATTCACGGGCCAGTTTGGGCGACTGCCATCTTGTCTCACGAGTCGCTTGCACGTTAAAGGGGGAGGTCCCGAGCATCGCATCTCAGGAGATCCTACTGGCTCTCCAGCCCTCACCCCTGGCCTTGACCACGAACCGTGACCTGGCATACGAGCGGCGGCTAAGCTCACTCGAGGGCCGGGACCCGAGGACGTAGAGCACCTGCACAAGCGAGGTAAGAGGGTGGTCATTGCGGGCCACGCCCAATGATACCACCACACACTCAAGAGCAGGCACTCTCCTCCTGACGGACCAAGACACCAAAAGATAAGTCACGATTCGCTGCGGCACTAGCCCCGCTCCCTGCACTCCCCAACCTTGCAGTCCCACTCTGGTGGTTTCGCTCCCCTTTTCGATTCTCTGGGCGGCTGCTTGCATGCAAAGGGGGACCTCGTGAGCATCGCGTATCATGAGCTCTCAGTGGACCCCAGGCCGCTAACCTCCTAGCCTTGACCGCAGCATCGCCACCTAGCATGCTAGCGACGGCTGAAGCCTGCCTAGGGACTGGCTCCCATTGGCATAGAGCGTCGCACTGTCTAGGGAAAAGAAAAGGGAGGAACCATGCTGAACTATGATACACGAATTCATCACAGAGTCAAAGGAAGCAACGCTGATATTAAATACATTTCGACCCTTACAAACCCCATGGTGGCTGATTTTCACTCCGCGCAGGGAAAACAAAAGAAGGAAGGAAGCTACTAAGCCATTGGGCATCACCGACGACGCCGAGTGGCATCCGCTGCTGCGCTCCGACCGTGGCGGGAGCTTGGCGGCTGTAGCGACTAGACCTCAAATGGTCAAGTCTCTCTGCATTAGTGTCATCCCTAGATCGGTAATGCTGACACGCATAGTACTCGAGGATTTATAACAGAGTTCAATCACACTTATTACAACGAACGTCTCAAAAGAGAACTTATTACAATAATATGGCTTAAGTCCATGTAAATAAGATAACAACAGAAGGCTTGGAAGATAAAGTGAGTCCATCAACTCCAACGCCATAACTGAGTGCATGACAATGACCTAGCGCACCTTACTCTTTGTCTTAAAAGTCTGCAACATGATATGTGGCAGCCCGAAATGGGACAGCACATGCAATATGCTGGCAATGTAACACAAAAGACCAATGAACAGAATAAATGCTATCACTACATGCATATATGGCTGGTGGAAAGCTCTATGGTTAATGTTTTGCATAAAGCCAATTTTCCCTACAACAAAGGAATATATTTTATTTAACTATCATGGTGGTTGTTAAACATTGAGAAGGTTCCTCCAACTCAATCCCAATTAAACAATATTAAACTCAACAAATTAATTTAGAGTGATGAGATCAACATGATAATCCAAGAACCAGATACTCAAGATGTCCATAACCGGGGACACGGCTAACCATGATTGGTTTGTACACTCTGCAGAGGTTTGCGCACTTTTCACCACAAAACTCGATCACCTCCGCTGAATTTCTTGCACTACAAGGTGTTTGAGAAACGGATGACCCAGACATAGTCTTTCAGAAACATTAACTCTTTGCTCTGGATGGACAGTAACACCTACTTTCCCCTACATCTGCTAGCCCACCACTTAAAGAGGTCATGCAACCTAATCAACTATGCTAGAGCCCATAATAGCTTGTGGCTGCACATAGAAGTTTCTAGCATGATTAATCTTATGATCCCTTTGAGCCTGGGTGGCGAAACGTAGGATAATCACACGGGTACTCTGGGATATCCTAGGACAACACTCGATTCTCCAGGTGGCCACAACCAATCCACCCAGATGCGTGTTTAAGTAGCCACCTTAAGTTAACCAACAATTAACAACTCTCACATCTGCCATGGTTACACTCAACCAATCCACGTCTATGAGCATAGCATAGCAATCTGATCATAACGTAGAAGTAACTCCCAAGGTTTGATAATAAAAGGGCAATAGGTTCTACCTCATCATCTACTTCCCAAACCCACATGTTAATCAGATCCTAATGATGCAATGTTTGAGGATTGGAACTAATGCATAAAACTGGGTAGTAAAGATATGATCAAAGTGTTACTTGCCTTGTTGACGATCTGCAAACCCTAGAGACTCGTAGTAGCACGCTTTGCACTCCGGGAATTCTATCGCAAACAAACAATAGCATACATAAGCACTCAAGTGTAGATGCACGGGTAAAACTTCAAAAAAGAAGATTCAATCTGAAAGTTCAACTGAAGAGCTTCAATTTGCAAAAAGAAAATCAATCGAATCGGAGCTACGAAACTCAAACTACGAACAAAAGACGTTCGAAAACAAATCTGCTTGAAACCAATTTTAAATTGGTCAAAATCATGTTCAAGTTAATTAAATGGAAAGAGGGGCTCGAGACGAAGATTTTTGCGTTGGTTTCACTAGATTCCGACTAACGGTTAAAAAGTTGCAAGGGTTTGAAGATCGGGGGCTAATCTGCGATAAAATTAATCGTGGATAGGTCCCTGGCGAAAAATAAAAAGAAAAAGGAAAATCTTTCGTACGAACGTCCGCTAACAGAGGCTAGCGAATGAATTCGTTCGTTAAAACAAGCTAACGAATGAACGTTCGCAATTTAACCTAAACCGAAGAAAAACCGAACCGATCTAGAAAAAAACTGAATCTAGGGTTTAAAAAAACAAACTGACCAGAACTAAAACTGGCGACGGCGACGAGATGGCTCCGGTGGGGCGGCGGCGTCGGCGGGCGGCGGGGTGGCGGCGTCGGCGGGCGGTGGGGCGGCGGCAGCAGCGGGTGGTGGCGGCGGCGCAGGGTGGTGCGGGGCGGGTGGCCCGGGCGGCGGTGTTGGCGGCGGGTGGCGGCGACGGTGCGGGGCTACGCTGGCGGCGGCGCTAGGGTTAGGGTTTGGGGGGCGGCTTGGGCTGGCGGCGGCCTCGGGCCTCGCCCTTTAAAGGGGCCGGCCGGGAGGAGTCCGGCTCGGGCATGGCCCATAGGTCGGTTCGTGATTTTTTTAAAACAGATGGAGTAAAATAAATAAAAGAAATAACAAACAAAGTCCAAGAATTCTGAAATAAATTTTTACGGTCCTTTAATAATATTTCAGACAAACTGAATATTTATTTAGGCTAAGAATGGAATTTTTGAAAAATGCATATTTTTCTAATTCAAATAAAATAGCAATAAAAATCCAAATAAAATATTTATTTGATTTTAACATTTTTCCTCCAACATTTCTTTTATTTGGAGAAGTCATTTTATCTCCTCACTTTTATTTTAATATTGGAAATATTCTGAGAGAAAAACAATAAAACCAAAATGATCCTCTTTTCAATGAGAAAATTCAAATATGAAATTAAATGAAATTCCCAACTCTCTCCGTGGGTCCTTCAGTTTCTTAGAATTTCTAGAATCAAAACCAAAATGCAAATAAAATATGATATGCATATGATGACCTATGTATAACATTCCAAATTGAAAATTTGGGATGTTACAAACCTACCCCCCTTAAGATGAATCTCGCCCTCGAGATTCAGGTTGGCTACAAAATAGGTGGGGGTGGTCCTTCTGTAGGTCTTCCTCTTGTTCCAAGGTAGCTTCATCCTCGGAATGGTGGCTCCACTGAACTTTGCAAAATTTGATAATTTTGCTGCGTGTGACTCGGCTGGCAAACTCGAGAATCTTAACTCGTTTCTCCTCGTAGGTCAAATCCCTATCCAGCTGAATCGCTTCCAGTGGTACTGTACCTCTCAGAGGAATATCGGCCATCTCCGCGTGGCACTTCTTCAACTAGCAAACATGAAACACATCGTGAACTCCTGACAATCCTTGTGGCAATTCCAGCTTGTAAGCAACTTCTCCCATGCATTCCAAAACTCGATATGGTCCCACAAATCTTGGGCTAACTTTCCCTTAACTCCAGATCGTTTAACTCCTCGAAGCGGGGACACATGAAGGTATACTCTGTCTCCGACTTTGTACACTGTCTCCTTGCGTTTAGAATCCGCATAACTCTTCTCCCTGGACTGGGCTACCTTGAGTCTATCGCGAATCAACTTAACCTTCTCTTCGGACTCCTTAATCAAATTTGGTCCGAACAACTGTCGATCTCCTACTTCATCCCACAATAACGGTGTCATGCACCTCCTTCCGTATAATGCTTTGAAAGTGGCCATCTTCAAACTGGCTTGATAATTGTTGTTATAAGAGAACTCTGCATACGGCAAGTTGTCATCCCAACTAGATCCATAATATAGCACAAGCTCTCAACATGTCCTCCAGAATCTGATTGACTCTCTTGGTCTGTCTATCTGTCTGTGGATGGAAGGCTGTACTGAACTCTAGCCTAGTACCCAAACTCTCATGCAACTGATTCCAGAACTTTGAGGTAAACTGGGTTCCTCTATCTGATACAATGGTCCTCGAAACTCCATGCAGACATACGATGCTGGTCATATATATCTTCGCCAACTTAGCACTGGTATAGGTGGTCTTCACTGGGATGAAATGAGCTACTTTTGTTAACCGATCGACTACAACCCAGATAGAGTCATAGCCTGAACAAGTCCTGGGCAATCCAGTGATAAAATCCATGCCAAGCTTGTCCCACTTCCATTTGGGTATCGACAATGGCTGTAGCAATCCAGCTAGCTTCTGATGCTCTGCCTTAACTCTCTGACATACATCACATACTGCTACATACTCAGCAATATCCTTCTTCATTCCTGTCGACCAAAAACATTCCTTAAAATCCAGATACATCTTAGTATTTCCTGGGTGAATCGAATACGGTGAATCATGGGCCTCCTGCAGAATCAACTTCCTGATCTCGGGGTCATTACGCACATATACACGATCCTCAAACCATAAAGTACCGTGCTCATCCTCACAAAATCCTTTAGCCTTTCCTTTGCTCATCCTTTCCTTTATCTCCACAATCTCTTTGTCAGACTTCTGAGCTTCCTGATCTTACCTATCAAAGTGGACTAAATTTCCAATGCTGCTACATAACCTCTCGGAACTATTTCCAAACATAGCTCGCGAAGATCCTCTGCTAACTCCTTGGGTAATCCTCCGGTCATGAGCGTATTAACATAACTCTTTCGACTCAACACATCTGCTACTACATTTGCCTTTCCGGGATGATAGTGCAATTTCATATCATAATCCTTAATGAGCTCCAACCATCTCCTTTGCCTGAGGTTCAACTCCTTCTATGTGAAGATATATTTCAAACTCTTATGATCTTTGTATACCTCACAGTGGTTTCTGATGAGAAAATGTCTCCATGTCTTCAACGCACACACTACGGCTGCTAACTCCAAATCATGTGTAGCGTAATTCAGCTCATGAGGTTTAAGTTGTTGTGAGGCATATGAAACAACTCTTCGCTCATACATAAGCACAACTCCAAGTCCTTGACGTGAAGCGTCGTAATACACTTGATAATCCTTTCATTGATCTGGAAGAATTAGCACTGGGGCTATAACCAAACGTTTCTTCAACTCCTGAAAATTGGCTTCACACTCCTCAGTCCATTTAAACTTGGTGTCCTTCTTCAATAACTCCGTCATGGGCTTTGCAATCCTGGAGAAATTCCCAATGAACCACCGATAATATCCTGCGAGTCCGAGAAAACTCCTGATCTCTCCAACTGATGTGGGTGCCACCCATTTAGTCATAGAAACAACCTTGGTGCGGTCTACTACTATTCCTTCTCTGAATATAACATTTCCGAGAAATCCAACTTCCTTTAACCAAAACTCAAACTTCCTGAACTTGGCATACAATTGATGTTCTCTGAGCTTCTCCAGAACCAAACATAAATGTTCCTTGTGCTCCACTTCATTCTTCGAGTATAGCAAAATATCATCAATGAACACCACGACGAACTTATCCAAAAACTCCATAAACACTTTGTTCATCATGTTCATGAAATAGGAACGCGCGTTAGTGAGACCAAATGACATAACGGTATACTCATATAGCCCATACTTTGTGGTAAAAGCTGTCTTAGGTATATCCCGCTCTCGAATCTTCACCTGATGGTATCCTGAACGCAGATCAATCTTGGAAAATACTTTAGCTCCTTGCAATTGGTCAAACAAATCATTGATCATCGGCAGTGCGTACTTGTTCTTGATCGTCACTTCATTCAATGTACGATAATCAACAACCATCCTTAATGATCCATCCTTCTTCTCCACTAGAAGCACTGGGGCTCTCCAAGGTGACGAACTTGGTCGTATGTAACCTTTTTCCAGTAACTCCTTAATCTGCTTCTTGATTTTCTCCAAATCCTTTGCGGGCATCTGATACGGTCTCTTTGATATTGGCCCGGTGCCTGGCAATAGCTCAATCAAAAACTCAATGTCTCGATCCGGTGGCATGCCTGGTAACTCCTCTGGAAATACGTCGGGGTAATCCTTCACCACTGGCACTTCCTCCTGTACAACTCCTGATTAGGAATTCACTTGAGTCCTCTTCGGCACATGCCAGGATACATACTTGATCCTTCTTCCTTCTGGGGTGGTGAGCATAATTGACTTATTGGTGCAATCAATGTTTCCCCCATACATCAACAACCAATCCATGCCCAATATCACGTCCAACCCTTGTGACTCCATAATTATTAGATTCAAGGGGAAAACATGCCTACCTATGGTCAATGGCATCTGAAAACATCATGTGCTGGCCATATACTCCGCTCCTGGCGATCTTACTAACATAGGTGTCCTAAGAACTTTAGTGGGCAACTTATACTTATCCACAAATCCCCTTGATTTGTATGAATGCGATGCACCAATATCAAAAAAAGTGATTGCAATAAATGACTTAACCAAAAACTTACCTATAACTGCATCTGGCTGCTCTTCAATCTCCTCCATGCTAACGTGGTTCACTTGACCCCTGTTGAAAGGGTTGGGCTTCTTCCCAGAGCTTCCATTGCCATTTCCATTCTTTGCATCAGAACACTCGGTAGCGTAGTGCCCATTCTTCCCGCACTTGAAACAACTAATGTGACTTAGATCCTTCTTGGCGGGCATTGCCGGGTTGGGGCGGTTCTGGCTACTGCTTCCTCCATTCCCATTCCCATTCTTGGGGCCACTATGGTTATGCGAACTTTCTTCATTGAGATTGTGGCCTCCATGGTTATGGTGAATGTGTCCTCCCGAGTTTGGGGTAAAATGAGGTCTCTGCTGAGCTCCTGAATTTTACTTCCCTTGTCCATTATTCCTCTTGTGGCTCTCTATCTGTTGCTGCTTCCCTTCAATCATAAGAGCTCTATCTACCAACTCCTGGTAGTTGTTGAATGTTGCCACCATCAACTGCATGCTCAGCTCATCATTCAGTCCTTCCAGAAACTTCTCCTACTTAGCAGCATCAGTAGCTACGTCATCAGGGGCATATCGTGCTAACTTACTAAACTCATCCACATACTGGCCCACTGTGCGTCCTCCTTGGTGCAAGTTGCAAAACTCGCGCTTCTTCATGTTCATAGCTCCTGCTGAAACATGGGCAGTGCGGAAAGCCTGCTGAAACTGATCCCATGTAATAGTGTCAATGGGGTAAGTGGCTGTGAAATTCTCCCACCATGATGTGGTGGGTCCATCAAGCTGATGTGCGGCAAAACACACTCTCTCCGCATCTGTGCATCCTGCAGTGGTCAGCTCCCTTCCAATCTTGTAGAGCCAATCATCTGCAACAATCGGCTCGGTGCTACTAGAGAACACCGGTGGATTCAGCCATAGGAAACGGGCTCAGTGATCAACAGGTGGTGGTGGTGGTGGGTTGTTGTTGTTGCCTTGGTTCTGATTCTGAACTAACAGCTACATTAGGGTATTCTGCTGCTGGATCAACTGAGTGAGCTCTGGTGGGAAGGCATATCCATTGTCACGTCTTGGAGGCATCTGATGGGTTTAGAAAAGATGAGAAAACAGAATAGAATGAGGTCTAAAGGGGAAACACTACCCATATGCTCATCAGACAAACACATTCATATCACACCAATCAATTCAAACAAGGGCATATAATCGATCTAACTACCGTTACAAAAGTGCTCGAACTATTACTATATACATGGGGTATACTACTATAATATGGCGGTGAACTAGAAATTTTGATCGGTGGAAGACTCCATGATATACACTCCAGCTTCGTCTTCATAATCATCATCACTACTATCATGGTCAGAATCGGTGTCATCGATGATGATGTAGTCCTCAGAAAGGATGTCCTTGGAATGCTCGTCATCTCTTCCTAGCGTGGGGTCTCCCATGAATACTCCTAGCTTCCTCGTCAGGTCATCATTCTTCTCCACTAGTATTGTGATTTCCTCCTCATATCCGTCGCGTGTAGACTTGAGTTCCTCTTCTAGCTCCATGTTCCTGGTCATCACCTTCTTCAGATCTATCATGCTTGCGCACATATGGTTTTCCTGGCGACGAATGTGCAGGGTTAACTCCTGGATGAAAGCTGCAATTGACCTGTCCCTCCTGGTGCCGATCATCTCCCATTGCTCATCTCGGCGCCCATATATCTGGTAGATAGTGTCCTTAAGATCCTTGGGATAAACTTCACCGATGCATCCCATGGCGATGTGGGATGCCATGCTCTTTCCTAGACTCCAGGTTGGTGCATCAAAGGAAAACTCTATGGGCTCAGTAACTGGCGTGAATGTCCTTCCTGGAACTTGAACTCGAATCATCCAATGCCCCTCTTCTGGTAAAGTGGCGATGTAGGTCCTGGTGAAGCTTGGTATTCCGATGTTCAGGTACCTAGTGACTTCCTTCAAGTGTCGTCCAAAAGGTGTGTCTTCATCCGGTTGTGTAAACTTGTTCCTTGAGTCCGCCATCCTATAGAGTGGAAAAGGGAGAGGAGTTAGAAATGAGTAGAGAAAGAGTGACCTATGATTTAACTTAGTGGTCATGTCCTACAGTCAACGTGTGCTCTGATACCATCTTGTAGCGACCAGACCTCAAACATTCAAGTCTCTGTGCATCAGTGTCATCCCTGGATCGGTAATGCTGACACGCATAGTACTCGAGGATTTATAACAGAGTTCAATCACACTTATTACATCGAATGTCTCAAAAGAGAACTTATTACAATAATATGGCTTAAGGCCATCTAAATAAGATAACAACGGAAGGGTTGGAAGATAAAGTGAGTCCATCAACTCCAACGGCGTAACTGAGTGCACGACAACGACCTAGCGCACCTTACTCTTCGTCTGAAAAGTCTGCAACATGATATGTTGCAGCCCGAAATGGGTCAGCACATGGAATATGCTGGCAATGTAACATAAAAGAGCAATGAACAGAATAAATGCTATCACTACATGCATATATGCCTGGTGGAAAGCTCTATGGTTAATGTTTTGCATAAAGCCAATTTTTTTTTACAACAAAGGAATATATTTTATTTAACTATCATGGTGGTTGTTAAACATTGAGAAGGTTCCTCCAACTCAATCCCAATTAAATAGTATTAAACCCAACAAATTAATTTAGAGAGATCAACATGATAATCCAAGAACCAGATACTCGAGATGTCCATAACCGGGGACACGGCTAGCCATGATTAGTTTGTACACTCTGCAGAGGTTTGCGCACTTTTCCCCACAAGACTCGATCGCCTCCGCTAAATTTTTCGCACTACAAGGTGTTTGAGAAACGAATGACAAAAACATAGTCTTTCAGAAACATTAACTCTTTGCTCTGGATGGATAGTTACACCTACTTTCCCCTACATCTGCTAGCCCACCACTGAAAGAGGTCATGCAACCTACTCAACTATGCTAGAGCCGGAGCACACAGAAGTTTCTAGCATGAATAATCTTATGATCCCTTTGATCCTGGGTGGCGAACCGTAGGATGATCACACGGGTACTCTGGGATATCCTAGGATAACACTGGATTCTCCAGGTGGCCACAACCAAACCACCCAGATGTGTATTTAAGTAGCCACCTTAAGTTAACCAACAATTAACAACTCTCACATCTTTCATGGATACACTCAACCAATACACGTCAACGAGCATAGCATAGCAATCTGATCATAACGTAGAAGTAACTCCCAAGGTTTGATAATAAAAGGGCAATAGCTTCTACCTCATCATCTACTTCCCAAACCCACATGTTAATCAGATCCTAATCATGCAATGTCTGTGGATTGGAACTAATGCATAAAAACTGGGTAGTAAAGATATGATCAAAGTGTTACTTGCCTTGCTGACGATCTGCAAACCCTAGAGACTCGTAGTAGCATGCTTCGCACTCCGAGAATTCTATCGCAAACAAATAATAGCATACATAAGCACTCAAGCATTTATGCATGGGTGAAACTTCAAATAAGAAGATTCAATCTGAAAGCTCAACTAAAGAGCTTCGATTTGCTAAAAGAATCAATTGAATCGGAGCTACGAAACTCAAACTACGAACAAAACAAGTTCGAAAACAAATCTGCTTGTAACCAATTTTAAATTTGTCAAAATCCTGTTCAAGTTGATTAAACGGATAGAGGGGCTCGAGACGAAGATTTTCGCATTAGTTTCACTAGATTATGACTAATAGTTAAAAAGTTGTGAGGGTTTGAACATCAAGGGCTAATTTGTGATAAAAATAATCGCAGATAGGTCCTGGCAAAAAATAAATAGAAAAAGAAAAATCTATCGGACGAACGTCCACTAACGCAGGCTAACGAACGAACGTTCACAATTTAACCTAACCAAAGAAAAACCGAATCGATCTAGAAAAAAACTGAATCTATGTTTTTTGAAAACCGAACGGACCGGAACAAAAACCGGCAACGGCGACGAGATGGCTCCAGTGGGGCTCCGGCGAGGCGGCGGCGTCGGCGGGTGGCGGCGACGACGCGGGGTGGTGCAGGCGGCGTGGGCAGCACCGTCGGCCGTGGGTGGCGGCGGCGGCGCGGAGCTTCGGTGGCGTCGGCGCTAGGGTTAGGGTTTGGCGGGGCGGCTTGGGCTGGCGACGGCCTCGGGCCTCACCCTTTAAAGGGGCCGTCCGGGAGGAGTCCGGCTCGGGCATGGCCCATAGGTCAGTTTGCGATTTTTTATTTCTATTAAACGGACAGAGTAAAATAAATAAAAGAAATACCAAACGGAGTCCAAAAATTCCGAAATAAATTTTCACGATCCTCTAATAATATTTCAGACAAGGTGAACATTTATTTGGGCTAAGAATGCAATTTTTGAAAAATGCATATTTTTCTAATTCAAATAAAATAGCAATAAAAATCCAAATAAAATATTTTTTTGATTTTAACATGTTTCCTCCAACATTTCTTTTATTTTGGAGAAGTCCTTTTATCTCCTCTCTTTTATTTTAATATTGGAAATATTCAGAGATAAAAACAATAAAACCAAAATGATCCTCTTTTCAATTTGACAAACTTCAAATATGAAAATAAATGAAATCCCCAACTCTCTCCATGGGTCCTTGAGTTTCTTAGAATTTCTAGAATCAAAACCAAAATGCAAATAAAATATGATATGCATATGATGACCTATGTATAACATTCCAAATTGAAATTTTGGGATGTTACAGCGGCACATAGTTGTCGTTCCTAGACTCCAAAGACTCACTGGGCTCAGGTGAGCCACTGGATTCCTAGGAGTCGTTGCTCCTGCTGGAGGGGGCGCTAAGGGGGACAGAAGCAGGACCGGCGCCCACGGCTCCACTCCGCGGGCTGCTTTCTCTGGGGCAGCACTCTAGCCGTTCGCCCTCCATGTTGAAGACCTTGAAGAACAAGGTGGCCGCTCCATCATACTCGAAGTGAATCTCTAGGGCTCCCTCTGTGCGGCAAGCCCGGGCGACCTCACGCCATCAGCGCGTCATGAAGACGTCTCCAGGGGGCACCACCTCGACTTCAACTCCGGTGGCCTAGCTGCAGCTCCTAGCATGCTGTAGCCATAGCTCAAACGGCCCCCTCGGAGGCAGCTCGTTGGCGAAGAACCTTGGGAGCCAGATCCAGGAGTAGGGAGGCATCACCGCCCACACCACAAATTCGCGCGAGCTGCCCTCGGCGTGAGTCCGTGGTGCGGTCGGTAAGGCAATGGTGGCCCAACCACCATCGTTGGGAACTGCTTGACGACGCACATCTTCATCCCGAGCACGGGCGTACATGAGGAGGGGTAAGCCAGGTGGAGGCCTCGATTGCCAAGGCCTGGCCACCTCTCGCCCCGCGCCGGCGTCATGAGGGAGGCGGAGTCGCTTCTTCGGCCGGAGAGGATCATGCCCCTCCCTGGGGGCCTTCCCCTTTTCGGCCGCTCAGCACCTCCTGATCGGCGCCATGGAAGCAAGAAAGAGAAGAAGCAAGCGGTAGGAAGACGAAGGAGAGATGAGCGGGGGGCTCTGCCCCTCCCCCTCATTTATAGCCAAGGAAGGCCAACTGCTATCCTCCACGACCTCGCACCATGATGATCTTCTGCATGCCGCCTCGTTCCGTCAAGTCGAACAGTTGCAGAGGCAGCGTGGGGAAGTATAGATACCCACGTCCCATCAATCGCCACTCGTCATCAAGGCCGCAGGCAGTTAGGGCCCGCGATGCTCCGCACTTGCCCTTTAGCTTCGCCTGGAAGCCAAGTCCGAGCGTGCCTTGGGCCCGGGGCCTACTGTCGGCATTTTGGATATGAGGGTATCCAGACTCGCCAGCCCGCGGCCCACCGCGTGGCACCATCGACGGCCTGGTACGGCCTAGCTTCGACATCAACCGCTCAAGACCCTCACGAGGGGCCAAGCCTCGCGAGGTAGGCGACGCCAAGACCCCCGAGGGGATCGGCCTCTTCAGGTTGGCTCCCGAGGGGCGGAGAGTTCTATGCAAGGTGTACCTCACGAGGCTCAGCTGACGTGAGCCATCACGACCAAGGCCAGGCGGGCGCTAGTGGGCGCAGGGCACTAGTTTCCTCTTTGGTGCAAGAGAGCAAGCCACAGGCATGGAGTCCCGAGGAATCAACCAAAGGTTTCCATTCTGGTGCAACAATTCCAAGACCGCCAGGACGGAAGGATGGAGGTCATCACCGAGCCCACTGCAGCGTCACGACCAGGGGCTTTTCGCATGCAAAGACTACTTTTTTTCAGGATAAGCTGTACTACTTGTCCCCTTTCAAATCCGGCCATTGTGGGATCCCTTGCCACAAACATTTGGGAATAGGACCAAGGCCACTATAATTAGGACTTAGCCACCACCATAGGGGGGGATCGGATCCATTCTCACCCTACCACCTCACCAGATCTCTTGAGCTCAAGAACACCTCACCTCCTGAGGCAAGTTCATCCACTGTACTAGTTCGTCCTTAGCCCTTTGAGGCAATCCACCAAAACACCGAGTAGGGTATTACACCGCAAAGTGGCCCGAACCAGGATAAACTGATGTGTCTCTTTGTCTCTTCGAGCTTGACGCGCTAGGCTTAGGAGTATCGCGAGTAGGCAGGCTCTACTTACATTAAAAGCTACTCCCTCCGTCCCATAATATAAGAACGTTTTGTACAGTATGCTAATGTTCAAAACACTCTTATATTATGGGAAGAGGGATTGGTTCATTATGTAGCATTCTGCATCTTATCTCCCTCGCCCACCATTTATTAAAAAATATCAGATCTATATTTAATTGTACAAAAAAATTGAATACACAGACAATGCCAGTGCAGAAGTGTAGCCCATTGCTCTTGTTTGTACATTTTGTAACGCTTGTACTTCCATGGATTGGTAGTAGATTATGTAGCATCAATCTGCATCTTATCTTCATTATCCTCTATCCCTTCCAGTATTATCATATCTATAATTACTCTCTACAAAATGTAGAGTACATGCAATGCTTATGAAGAAGATTCTATGCTGAAATTCTTGAGTTATCCTTCCCTTGACATGGAGAAGGGCATTATAAAGCCGGTGTTAACTGTTAATGTAAGTCAGTCCTTCTAAAGCCTTTATCCTCAATTGCTTTTTTAATTTGCTCATACTCCCTATGGAACTGCGGTTTAGTTTGTTGTTTCTACCAAAATGCATGTTCGCAACAACCATAGTTCCAAGTTTTACTTGTAAAACCAAATTCCTTATTCATACCATGCACATTACTCAATACTCCCTATATGTATGCTTGTTTTTGTGGATTTATAATCCAGTGTGTGGTGAAGCAGCCCATGTTTGCACCCTGTCATCTCCTGTTTTATCTTACTGATGTGGCTGATTATATGAACAACATGCCATGCACATTAACCAAAATATATACAATGATTGTCTTTGCCCTTCATCTATGCTTGTTTTGTTGACATGGTAATCTAGTAGTGTGGTGAAGCTCCCCGCATTATGAACAATGCCAAATTATGCTATTGCTATTTTGAACTTACTCTTTATTTTCTAATTTGAAATTGGATGGAATTGACAACACAGTTATCATCTTTGTTTATACACGTGCAAAACCTGTCATCTCTCTACTTGTTTCAGGGTGATATGCCTGATGGCATGCACAAGTTTGCTGAAGGCTGTGAGACAAACCCAACATATATTGCAGCAAAGAAGGCAAAACATCTTGAAGATAGCGAGACAACCTCGAAGTCTTGTCTTGATGCAGTGTTCAAGTTACCTAAGACTAGCATTCAAACAAGCTCACATAATTCACTATCTGAATCAGTTCGACTTCTTCAGTCCCAAGTTCTAGCAAAAACTTTGACTTGAAGTCCTATCTCTAAGAAAGATTGCGGAGAACACCGATGAGAAGCTCATTGCTAAACAACTACACCTAGAGGCTATGACCGACATGCTTGGCCAGTCTCACAACCTTGCTCAGTAGTTCCCACGCAAGGCTAACCTTTTTTGAACTGTCTTGGAAGTGGTCTTGGTTCAGTATTATTTTGTTACGCTGCAATGGCGCCTAGTTTTTGCAATCTTCTTCTTCGTTGCGCTTTATGATCACTGGTGGCGAACTTCGATGCCTGGCGGATGTAATATACCATAAATCCTTTATTGTATAGTGTAGGTTTACTCTAAGTTAATATGCCATAATATCTTTATCGTATAGAGTAGGTTTGTTCTTAATTCGTACTAGTTACTGCCATCATTCCCTACCTGAAAAAACGGAGAAAATCTGATGTAGTCGACCGGGCCGAAACATTTGCCTCTAATGGGCCTCCTGTTTAGCAGTCCACAATTGGGCCAGCCTGCAACTTTCTTGGGCTTGAAAGGCCATTGGGGCCTTCACATTTTGCACCAGGCCCACAACTTACATGGGCCTATATTCGGCCAAAAGTTTAGTTGGGCCCATGTAGCTTTGGGCCATTAATAGGCTGAATATTCTGCTGGCCTGTTACGACCAGAAAAAACCATGGGCCTTTAGCAGGCCAAAATGCATGTTGGGCCTCAATTTTCCTAGTAGTCGACGGGCTTTCAGCAGGCTGAAATGTAGATCGGGCCTTTTTTGGCCCAGTTATATGACGAGCCATTACCAGGCCGAAACATATCTTGGGCATTAGTTGGCCCACCGATATATATCATGGGACCTTAAGAGGCCGAAAGCTTAGTAGAGGCATCAACGTGCTGAATTATATGACATGCCTTTAACAAGCCCAAAGTCACATTGGCTGAACTGTTGCCACCTTTATCACGGGCCGTAGAGGGCCAGATGTCGCATCAGACCATATATGGCCCATGGGCAGCATGGGCAATTCCCAGGCCGAAAGACACATCGGGCTAAAATGGGCCCATGTCTACATCGGGCCTCTAACATGCCGAAATGTCATTGGGCCATAATTGGGCCCAAATATTTGGCGAACAATTAACGTGCCACATCTGGCTTCGGGCCATAAATGGGTAATGTTTAAACATGCCGTTATTGGGCTGACCTGCTAGTACCTGAGTATATACTAAGGGCCTTTGACTGGGCCGACCTTTTTAACCTATATGGCCCACTGTTGGGCCCTACCATGTGTCGACGTATCATAAGCATGTCTCCTCCATTGGACAGACGACATCTGGCCCACCAAGGAGCCGACACGTGTTTCCTCCAGCCAATGAAGATTTTACACGTGGAAAATCCCCAATGGTCCGGGCTGTTAATGGGTTATCGGATCCAAACCAAAACCTGATAGCTTAACGGCGACCCCTTATGGTGGAAGCCACGTGTCGGTTACCCTTGACGAAAGCACTTCCATGATGCTCCATTTATCGTCATGGAAGTGGACACTTCCGTGATGATAATTTTGGTATTGTCATGGAACACTTCTATGATAGCACATGTATGACTATCTTTATTCTGTCATAAAATCGTCATGGATGTACATGCATGACAAAAAACGTGACCTACTATGACAAACACATATCATCACGAAAGTGTATTTTTTTTGTAGTGTTTCACGTATTCGATCATCTTGATCACATGCAGGCTCAGTGGATCTCCTTCCTTCAGCTTACAATCCATCAAGGATTGCCAGCCATTGAATCTTTGTTAGGACCAAGAGTATATCGACCAGAGGGGGGTACAATGGGAGATTCAAAAAATTCTTGCAAGTGTTTTGAACTAATCCCAAACACAGAAGCGAAAATAAGGTTCAGTAGACAAGAACTCAAACAAGCATGCTATTGAGGGAGAAAACGTGCGATGTAAGACGCTATAATGGTTTGAACATAGGATATCATTGGTTTGACAATCACGATGGTAATGTAAGATGCAAATAGATACATAGCATGAGAGAAAACTAGATATGAACTATGAGGGAAAACTCAAGAAAGAACAATGATGAGGTGAAAGAAAGTAATACAAGGAAAACACACTAGTCTCAATAGTATAAGGACGCGGAGAAATATGTATGACATGGATGACTAAAATGAACAATAAGAATGCAAGATGATGAGGACAATCAGTGAATGATGCAAAAGATAGTGATGACATATAGTGAAAGAAATGCAACAGACAAAGATTGATAAGATAAACTATTGTCACAGAGCACAAATAGTCAACTGCTGAAAGAAATGTAGTAAAGTAGAATGAACCGGTGGTGCTCGATGGCGACATATGGATTTGGTAGACCAGTACGCCCTTCTGCCAAAGGACTACATCTAGTTGGAGGGGTTGTGATGTAACACAAAAGATAAACACTCTTCCCCCTATTCTCCTTCAACTCGGAGTTGATCACACTCTAGTTGATTTCACTCATGGTAGATACTTGTTGACGATCTCCAAACCTTTGACAAACACTCTTCGCAAACCACAATGACACTTGGTTGCTGAAGATCTTGCTCGGTGAAGACAACAACTCTTCAACGCTCGAGCCAACACCTACCCGTCTAGAGAGTGCACAACTCTCAAGAGTAATAGGTACAAGAACTCTAACTCAGAATTACTGTGATGCTCAACCATTGTCTAAGTTTTGGCTCTTGATTTTTCTCTCTGTGGATCTTGAACTCAAATCACTCAGAGAGGGGTTGCTCAATCAATCTTCTCAGAAATCTTAAGCAGAGCAGCCAACGTACAATGTTGGAGCGGTGTGGTTATCTATAGCCACGGCCTTCCCTAAAGGGAAAATACCAAATTGGACTTGGGGAGTAGCCAATGGCCGAAGTACATGAGTCCAACGGTTAGAAATTGATCCCAACGGTAATAGTCCTTGCGGAGCAAGTAATGCTAACTCAGTTTGAAAGATATCTCCTGCAGCACGAAGAACAACTTTTCCTACCGTTGTTTGGGATAAGCATCACGTCGGATCTAAGCTTCGAGAACCTATACCCCTCTTAATAGTTTGGAGGTCCTATGTCTCAAATAAATGAAAGAGGAACAACAAAATGAATTCTACGTCTTCGCTTTATCTTCGACTTCCATTCACTGCAGTCAACTTTCTTCGGACAGAATCTTCAAACAAATTGCTTCATGTTAGCAATTATTTTTAGTTCCTCGAACTTGACACCGGAGACAACATTCTCTTCGGTTCTGCATGGACTATTTCTCTCTGTATGCACTAGTAAATAAATCAGTCCATGCTTGTTTCTGTCAACACTCTCCAAAACCCAGGAGGGAAAATGTTGCAACAACAATCTCCCCCTTTTTGGATGATTGTTGACAAAACAGAACACATCGAAGGATACATAATAGACTGGAATGGAATGCGAACGATAATGAAAGACGAGAGTTAATTATGAAGATAAAACCTTCTCCCCCTAAAGATATGTGATGTCTACTACACAACCTTCTTCATGTAGACATTGTTGGGCCTGCAAGTGCACAGGTTTGTAGGACAGTAGCAAATTTCCCTCAAGTGGATGACCTAAGGTTTATCAATCCGTAGGAGGCACAGAATGAAGATGGTCTCTCTCAAGCAACCCTGCAACCAAATAAAAAAGAGTCTCTTGTGTCCCCAACACACCTAATACAATGGTAAATTGTATAGGTGCACTAGTTCGGCAAAGAGATGAAGATACAAGTGCAATATGGATGGTAGATAAAGGTTTTTGTAATCTGAAATTATAAAAACAGCAAGGTAACTAATGGTAAAAGTGAGCGTAAACGGTATTGCAAACGGTATTGCAATGATAGGAAACAAGGCCTAGGGTTCATACTTTCACTAGTGCAAGTTCTCTCAACAATAATAACATAGATAGATCATATAATAAGCCCTCAACATGCAACAACGAGTCACTCCAAATCCACTAATAGCGGAGAACAAACATAGAGATTATGGTAGGGTACGAAACCACCTCAAAGTTATTCTTTCGTATCGATCTATTAAAGAGTTCATATTAGAATAACACTTGAAGACACAAATCAACTAAAACCCTAATGTCACCTAGATACTCCATTGTCACCTGAAGTATCCGTGGGCATGATTATACGATATGCTCACACAATCTCAGATTCATCCAACCAACACAAAGTACTTCAAAGAGTGCCCCAAAGTTTCTACCGGAGAGTGAAGAACGGGTGCCAACCCCTATGCATAGGTTCATGGGAGGAACCCGCAAGTTGGTCACCAAAACATACAACAAGTGGCACATGATATCCCATTGTCACCATAGATAAACACAGCAAGACATACATCAAGTGTTCTCATAAAAGAATCAATCCGATAAGATAACTTCAAAGGGGAAACTCAATTCATCACAAGAGAGTAGAGGGGGAGAAACATCATAAGATCCAACTACAATAGCAAAGCTCGGGATACATCAACATCATGCCATATAGGGAACACGAGAGAGAACAGGAGAGAGAACACGAGAGAGAGAGAGAGAGAGAGAGAGAGAGAGAGAGAGATCAAACACATAGCTACTGGTACATACCCTCAGCCCCGAGGGTGAACTACTCCCTCCTCGTCATGGATAGCGTCGGGATGATGAAGATGGCCACCAATGATGGGTTCCCCCTCTGGCAGGGTGCCAGAACGGGCTCCCAAGAGGTTTTTGGTGGCTACAGAGGCTTGCGGCGGCGGAACTCCCGATCTATCTTGATTTCTGATGGTTCTGGGTATGTAGGCTTATATAAGCGAAAGAAGTCGGTCGGGGGCTGCTCGAGGGGTCCACGAGACAGGGGGGCGCGCCCAGTAGGGGAGCGCGCCCCCTATCTCCTGGGCTCCTCGAGTATCTTCTGACCTGGACTCCAATTCTCCAGGATGATAATCTTCCAAAAAATCACGTTGCCGAAGGTTTCATTCCGTTTGGACTCCGTTTGATATTCCTTTCCTTTGAAATACTGAAACAGGCAATAAAACAACAATATGGGCTGGGCCTCTTAATAGGTTAGTCCCAAAAGTAATATAAAAGTGTATAATAAAGCCCATAATCATTCAAAACAGATAATAAAATAGCATGAATGCTTCATAAATTATAGATACGTCAGAGACGTATCAGCATCCCCAAGCTTAATTCCTATTCGTCCTCGAGTAGGTAAATGATAAAAGAAAGAATTTATGAAGTATGAATGCTAGAAGGTGCACAAGTTTGATCAATGATAATTTCAATCACCTTTTCTAGCATGATAATATGTCGTAACAGTAGTTCATCTCATAAAACTTTTCACGAACTAGTAACAAGCAATTCACATGTCAAAGCATAGACCATTAACTTTCTTGAAAACTAGAAAACTTCATTCTTAGTCATCAAACAATTGCAATTCATCTTATTTTCAGGAAGAGTCTATGTCAGAGCTTTGATTTAGCAAACTTCACATACTCAACTATCATATAGTCTTCTACAATTGCTAACACTCACGCAATACTTGTGGTTATGAAGTTTTAATCAGACACAGAGAAAGATTGGGGCGTATAATATTGCCTCCAAACGTATTCACCTTTGGGTGATGTCAACAATAATAGTTCATGCCAACGTACATCCAATTGGATATATATATCAGGATCACCCTAACACAAAGTGCTTACCAAAGGATAAAATGAAAAAGGGAAAGATGAAGATCACCTTGACTCTTGCATAAAGTAAAAGACATAAAGTAAAAGATAGGCCCTTCGCAGAGGGAAGCAGAGGTTGTCATGCACTTTTAGGGTTGGATACACAAAATCTTAATGCGAAAGAACATCACTTTATATTGCCCCTTGTATATGGACCTTTATTATGCAGTCCGTCACTTTTATTGCTTCCATAACAAGTTCGTACAAAGCTTATTTTCTCCACACTAATAAGTCATGCATATTTAGAGAGCAATTTTTATTGCTTGCACCGATGACAACTTACTTGAAGGATCTTACTCAATCCATAGGTAGGTATGGTGGCCTCTCATGGCAAAACTGGGTTTAAGGATATTTGGAAGCACAAGTAGTATCTCTACTTGGTGCTAGGAATTTTGGCTAGCATGAGGGGGAAAGGCAAGCTCAACATGTTTGAATGATCCATGACAATATACTTTAACTGAGATGCGAGAAAACATAACCCATTACGTTGTCTTCCTTGTCCAACATCAGCTCTTTAGCATGTCATGCTTAATGAGTGCTCACAATTATAAAAGATATCTATGATAATATATTTATATGTGAAATCTCTCTTCCTTCAATATTCTTTCATGAATTGTTCAAATGACTAATACAATGCTTGCTAACCGTCAATAAATTTACAACCTCTACTTCTTAGATGTGAAGTCATTACTCCCCATGGGATAAGAAAATGAAACATATACAATTTCAGATTTATGACATTCAACTCATTCAACCATTTACTCATAGGATATAAGTGAAGCACACGAGTAAATGAAAAACTACTCCAAAAAGATATAAGTGAAGATCAATGAGTAGCTAAATAATTATGTAGCTATAAGAAGAATCTATATCATTTAAGAATTTCAGATCTTGGTATTGTATTCAAACAGCAAGCAAAACAAAATAAAATTACATTTCAAGGATAGCACAACTCATGTGAAGAAGCAAAAACTTAGGTTCAACCGATACTAACCGATAGTTGTTGAAGAAGAAAAGTGGGATGCCTACCGGGGCATCCCCAAGATTAGATGCTTGAAACTTCTTGAAATATTATATTGGGGTGCCTTGGGCATCCCCAAGCTTGAGCTTTTATGTCTCCTTAATTCCTCTCATATCATGGTTTATCTTGTTTTTATGAAAAGCTTCATTCACAACAAACTCAACAAGAACTCGTGAGATAGGTTAGTATAAACCAATGCAAAACCTTATCATTTTCTACTGTAACAAATTACTAAAATTATTATTCAACATTTCATACTAAATGCCTCTGCATATTTAATACTCCTATCCTCAAATAGAATCATTAAACAAGCAAACATATGCAAACAATGGAAACATAACAGCAATCTGCCAAAACAGTACAGTCTGTAAAGAATGCAAGAGTATCAATACTTCCCTAACTCCAAAAATCATGAGAGAAAAATCCCACTGTAATATATTTATGAGATCTTAATATGCAAAAATATTCAACATTATACCATTCTCTGACTTTTCTAGGGAATTTTTGCAACAGCGGTAAACTTTCTGTTTTCAAATAGCAACATGTATACTAGCAAAATAAGCATGGTAAAGGCCATCCTTGACATTTTTATTGAAACTAAAGATGCAAAACATTAATCTAACTAACATCAAGAAAACACTAACAAAATAAAATGACGCTCCAAGCAAAACACATATCATGCGGTGAATAAAAAAATAGCTCCAAGTAAGGTTACCGATGAACGAAGACGAAAGAGGGGATGCCTTACGGGGCATCCCCAAGCTTAGGCTCTTGGTTGTCCTTGAATATTACCTTGGGGTGCCTTGTTAATACCCAATCTTATGCTCTTTCCATTCCTTATTCCATAGTCCATCGATTCTTTACCGAAAACTTGAAAACTTCAACCACACAAAACTCAAAACAAAACTCGTAAGCTCCGTTAGTATAAGAAAATAAAACCACCACTTAGGTACTGTAATGAACTCATTTTAAATTCATAATTGTGTAATATATACTGTACTCCAACTTATCTATGGTTCATACCAATTAAATGTAGCCATAGATTCATCAAAATAAGCAAACAACACATAGAAAACAGAATCTGTCTAAAACAGAACAGTCTGTAGTAATCTGTATCAAACGTATACTTATGGAACCCCAAAAATTATGAAATAAATTGGTGGACCTGATGAATTTGTCTATTAATCATCTTCAAAACTAACCAACCTGAAAGAACTCTCCAGTAAAAAATGGCAGATAATCTCGTGAGCGCAAAAGTTTCTGTTTTTTATAGCAAGATCACATAAACTTCACCCAAGTCATCCCAAACGTTCTACTTGGCAATTTATTGAAACAAAAGCTATAAAACATGATTACTACAGTAGAATAATCATGTTAACACACAAAAACAGTAAGGATAAATATTGGGTTGTCACCCAACAAGTGCTTTTTTCTTTAATGACTTTTTAGCTAGGCATGATGATGGCAATAATACTCACATAAAAGATAAAAATTGAAACATAACGGGAGCATCATGAAGCATATGACTAGCACATTTAAGCCTAACCCACTTCCTATGCATAGGGATTTTGTGAGCAAACAACTTATGGGAACAATAATCAAATAGCATAGGAAGGCAAAAAAATCATAGCTTCAAAACTTTAAGCACATAGAGAGGAAACTTGATATTATTGCAATTCCTACAAGCATATGTTCCTCCCTCATAATAATTTTCAGTAGCATCATGAATGAATTCAACAATATAACCAGCACCTAAAGCATTCTTTTCATGATCTACAAGCATAGAAAATTTACTACTCTCCACACAAAGAAAATTCTTCTCATTCGGAACAGTGGGAGTATCATAAAAGACTTGCACACTAAAAATTGTTTCCACATTGAAAGAGTAATGTTCAGAAAAAGGGTAATCATAATCATGACAAGATTTGTAAATATAATCATCACTAATTTTTATAGCATAGTTTCATCGCAATAATCATCATAAGTAGCAACTTCGTTCTGATCATAGTCGATTGAAACCTCTCCCAAGATAGTGGAATCACTAAATAAAGTTGACACTCTCCCAAATCCACTTTCATATTCATCACAATAAAATTCAACATCCTCCAAAATAGTGGGATCACTACTTCCTAAAGTAGACACTCTTCCGGACCCACTTTCATCAATATAATCATCATAAGTAGGAGGCATGCTATCATCATAACAACTTTGCATATCAAAACTTGGGATGCTAAAAATATCATCGTCATTAAACATAGCATCTCCAAGCTTGTTACAAACATTAATTTTAGCAAATATATTCTCAAATATGTCATTCTCATCAAACATAGCTTCCCCAAGCTTGGGCCTTTTCATATCATAAGCATAGTCACTCTCATCACTAATAGTATAGATAGCACCAATAGTATAGCAATTATCATCATCACAAGTAGTAGGAGCAACATCATTTGGAAGGGATACCTTTTTACCTTTGTTGCCCCTTCTTTTCCTTTTCTTCTTCACATTATGTGTGGGTTCAACCTTCCTCTTTGAGCTCCTTATTGATGAGATTGGTTGAATAGAAAGCTCCTCCTCGTTACCTGATTCATCATAAGAAATAATAGGAGGATATTGGGAAGTCTCTTCCCGTTCATTAGTATTCTCATCATCTTCAATTTGCTTTCTTTTATTTAGGTAATTGGCAATATAAGGATTTTCAATGCAATTCTCCGCACAAAACATAAAAATCTTCTCTAATTCAATATCAAGGAATTTCTTATGGGCAAATTCTGGAAGGTCCTTAAGTAAAGGTTCCAATTCTTCATAACCCAAAAGTAAACTAAGTTCATTGTAATGTGCAAGGGAGATCAAATCATCACAATTTTTGGACACGATTCGATCATGAAACAATTTGCATTGGAGGTGTAAATGACCACGTTCATTGCAAAGTTCACAAGTACGGCAAAGGAATTTTAAATTTTCAGCACTCACATCTAGCCTTTCTTGCAACCATTTAGTTTCTAAATGCTTATGCCTCTTGCAATAAATATCTTCTCTATTAGGTGTGTTCATGCAAACATGCACTCCACAAAAGTTGACATGCTCATAAGAGATATTTTCATCATGACTAGAGCAATCATCATTAATACTATGGATATTCAAGGAGTTCATACTAAAAACATTGCAATCATGATCATCATTCAAAGATTTAGTATCAAGCATTCTAATGCATTCTTCTTCTAGCACTTGAGCACAATTTTCCTTTCCATCAAACTCACAAAAGATATTAAAAAGACGAAGCGTACGAGACAAACTTAACTCCATTTTATTGTAGTTTTCTTTTATAAACTAAACTAGTGATTAAACAAGAAACAAAAAGATTCGATTGCAAGATATAAAGATATACCTTCAAGCACTCACCTCCCCCGCAATGGCGCCAGAAAAGATCTTGATGTCTACTACACAACCTTCTTCTTGTAGACGTTGTTGGGCCTGCAATTGCACCGGTTTGTAGGACAGTAGCAAATTTCCCTCAAGTGGATGACCTAAGGTTTATCAATCCGTAGGAGGCGTAGGATGAAGATGGTCTCTCTCAAGCAACCCTGCAACCAAATAACAAAGAGTCTCTTGTGTCCCCAACACACCCAATACAATGGTAAATTGTATAGGTGCACTAGTTCGGCGAAGAGATGAAGATACAAGTGCAATATGGATGGTAGATAAAGGTTTTTGTAATCTGAAATTATAAAAACAGCAAGGTAACTAATGGTAAAAGTGAGTGTAAACGGTATTGCAATGATAGGAAACAAGGCCTAGGGTTCATACTTTCACTAGTGCAAGTTCTCTCAACAATAATAACGTAGATAGATCATATAACAAGCCCTCAACATGCAACAACGAGTCACTCCAAAGCCACTAATAGCGGAGAACAAACGTAGAGATTATGGTAGGGTACGAAACCACCTCAAAGTTATTCTTTCGGATTGATCTATTAAAGAGTTTGTACTAGAATAACACCTTAAGACACAAATCAACCAAAACCCTAATGTCACCTAGATACTCCATTGTCACCTCAAGTATCTGTGGGCATGATTATACGATATGCGTCACACAATCTCAGATTCATCCAACCAACACAAAGTACTTCAAAGAGTGCCCCAAAGTTTCTACCGGAGAGTCAAGAACATTGCCAACCCCTATGCATAGGTTCATGGGAGGAACCCGCAAGTTGGTCACCAAAACATACATCAAGTGGCACATGATATCCCATTGTCTCCACAGATAAACACGGCAAGACATACATCAAGTGTTCTCATAAAAGAGTCAATCCGATAAGATAACTTCAAAGGGAAAACTCAATTCATCACAAGAGAGTAGAGGGGGAGAAACATCATAAGATCCAACTACAATAGCAAAGCTCGGGATACATCAAGATCGTGCCATAGAGGGAACACGAGAGAGAGAGAGAGATCAAATACATAGCTACTGGTACATACCCTCAGCCCCGAGGGTGAACTACTCCCTCCTCGTCATGGATAGCGCTGGGATGATGAAGATGGCCACCGGTGATGGGTTCCCACTCTGGCAGGGTGCCGGAACATGCTCCCGAGAGGTTTTTTGTGGCCACAGAGGCTTGCGGCGGCGGAACTCCCGATCTAACTTGATTTCTGATGGTTTTAGGGTACATAGGCTTATATAGGCGAAAGAAGTCGGTCAGGAGGGTGCTCGAGGGGTCCACGAGACAGGGGGGCGCGCCCAGTAGGGGGGGCGCCTCCTATCTCCTGGGCTCCTCGAGTATTTTCTGACGTGGACTCCAAGTCTCCAGGATGATAATCTTCCAAAAAATCACGTTGCCGAAGGTTTCATTCCATTTGGACTCCGTTTGATATTCCTCTCCTTCGAAATACTGAAACAGGCAATAAAACGGCAATATGGGCTGGGCCTGCGGTTAATAGGTTAGTCCCAAAAGTAATATAAAAGTGTATAATAAAGCCCATAATCATTCAAAACAGATAATAAAATAGCATGAATGCTTCATAAATTATAGATACGTCGGAGACGTATCAATATGCATCATTTGAATAATGCATAGAAGACAAAACGGAAGGTAGCAAGATGAATCTTCGTATAAGTGACATTGACATAAGATCTATCTCATTTGTGGTCTCTTTCAATGCACTCGACAGTGTCTGAGATATTTCCTGTCACATGCAATCTTCAAAAAAGATTTGTTAGATAAAGTGAATACTTTGAAATGATTTGTGATGAAGGATAATTCAAGAAAATTTTGCTCAGAACATAGTTTGAATCCACATGAGATTTAAGTTCCCTGCATGTTAGATGTTCGAGGAGAATCAGAGAAAGGGAATCACAAGTATATTGCTCAGAGTAGATATACTTCGGACATGATTTTCCTGCAATAAAGATGATACGAAGGATATATGCGGGGAAAATAGCTTAAGGGACATATAGAAAGAATTTGCTTTCGAGAAGCAATAAGGTTGACCTAAAGCTACTTTCTTCTCTTGCAATGATAGATAACGAAAGATAATCATTAAAGCATATCTAAACATGAGACATATAACGTTTCAAGGAGTAAAAAGTCTCTGTTAGAGAGGCATAAAATGCAATTCTCCTTGAAATTCTTTTATTTTCCCTGCATGAAAGATGAGTATCGAGGATAATTACTGCAAGGAAGTAAGCTTTCGATTTCACCTACAAACAAATAATTGGAAGCAAATAGCATTGCAGGGGGGTTATTAACAGTACATGACGACCAAGTATGTCAACACCACAGGCAGTGCTTTAAGTTTGAAAAGCAAATAATTCGACGAAAGCCAAATAGTTTGATTGAAAAGCAAATGGCGAATGGAAACACCCTACAAATAGCCCACTTATCTATCACTCGATGTTCTTCTCCCCTGTTTTGTCAACAAGCATCAAAAAGGAAAGAGAATGCATACAAGGAATTACTCGTCCTCAGAATCCTTAGAATCAGAATTCACACTGCTTGGCGAAGGAGAGCGAGCGATAGTCGAGGCTGAAGCAAGAGTTGCAACATGGGCTCCAGGATCAGCTTTAGAAGTAGCATTGCGAGGTGCACCTGGCTTGAAGATAAGAGTTCCAGCTGTGTCTTCAAGATCATCATATGGTTCGACAAATAGCAGATCGATGGATGCATGCAGAATGCTGAGAAATCATTGGGGTTTGCCTTTGGATGCGAGGAACTTCAAACAACCTGAGATAATCATATTCTTTCTTGATGCCCTTGGCAGAAAGTTGCTTGCGAGAGTAAAGCTTGTGCAACAGGGTCCAGGAGTACTTCGTTTGTTTGGCAAGCATAATTGTGAAGCAAATTTATTCCAGTCATCATTTCCAGCTTCACTTTCTGATCGAGCTTGATGTGGCTTTCCAGGTCTTGCTGAGTGTGAAGACAAATCTCATATAGAGAGTGATTTTCTTCATGAGGGCTTTAAATCTTTGCTTTCTTGAATTTTGAAGCAGAAGCAGACACATGAGCAGAACCAGTTGCATCCATTAGTATCTTTCCTTTGCCAATATCCTTCACCATCCGGAGAGTGTCGCGAAATAGTGGCATGAAAACTTTTGTAGTATGGGGGCAGAGAAACTTTTCTTCAATGACCTTCTCAATGGCAAACATGACCCAATGTGCATACAGCTTCAAATCTTGATGACTATCAGGAGCACAAGCTAGGTTGCGAATGAAAAGATCTGGAATGTCAAAACGAATTCCCTGAGTAGTGGCTAGAAGAGCATTTCCCATGATGCCATTGATGGTTTATGTCTGTTTGTTGGCGTGAGGGAGTTGCAGAGGATATAGAACAACACTTTGTTCTCATAAGCCTGATTCTTTGGATTTGCTTCAATGCATTCATCACCAACAATTAGGGGTCCATCAACAGATGAAGTTGGGCTTCAGATACATCCCAATAGTGCAGTCTATGCTCACGAGCCATATCAAAATCATCATGAGGAAGATTCAATAGAGCTAAAGACTGGTGAACCAAACACTTGATCTTTTCTTCTCCAGTCATCCATTCGAGGATTGAAGTATTACAATTTGCGAGGTCTCCTGAGATGTAAAGAGTGACATACAACTGAAGGATTACTTCACAATTCCAGCCATGATTAAAATGCAGGAAACTCTTCAGGAAGACAAGTTCAATTTGCTCGATGGTGTGATGAAAACATGGTAAACTTTCGATCTCTACGAATTCCAAAATCTTGTGCTTGAGTATTCGGTTGTTGCCAAATAGTATGCGAGCATAATACACTGGTTGTTCCTTAGTCTAGAATCAAGGTTACAACAAAGTTCTTTCTCCATCATATGGGCTGGTCCCAAAGAATGCATGCTTCGAAAGATCAAGCTGCTCATTAATGCAGGACCATTAGGGCCATCTTCAACAGAAGCAAAGGAAATGTTTCCAGTGGGTTTCTCAGATGTTCTTCATCGCTCATAGCCTTGGTCCGAATGCCATCAGGTGCAGGCACATCTTCATCATTGGGCTTCAGAGGAGCGCGAGGCATCCTTGTCTTTTCTGGTACAGATAGCTTTGAGGCACTTGTCTGGCTATCATTTTTGCTCCCTGGAACTCCTTCATCGGCTTTCTATCCTTCGGTCACTAGGGCCTTTTCTTTCGGTGCATTTTCTTCCGCTGGAAACACAACAACTTTTTCACGCGCCTAGGTCACAACTGGCACTACTAGGAAAAGGGCTATAGATGATATGGACACTAATGGCGCACCAGACAAGTGGTGCGCCATTAGTATATACTAATGGCGCACCATGTGTTGGTGCGCCATTAGTGTCCAAATACTAATGGCGCACCACATCCACGGTGCGCCATTAGTAACAATTTTTTTTTAATTATTTTTCAAAACTAGTAATGGCGCACCAGGGGATAGTGCGCCATTACTAGTTAAACTAGTAATGGCTGCGCCACTAGTAAAAAAAATTCAAATTTGTTTTCAATTTTTTTTCAAAGTTAGTAATGGCGCACCGTGGGTCTGGTGCGCGGCGCACCAGACCCACGGTGCGCCATTACTAACAATTTTTTTTATTTTTCTTTATTTTTTTATTTTTTTTTCAAAATTAGTAATGGCGCACCGTGGGTGTGGTGCGCCATTACTAGTTAAACTAGTAATGGCGCACCACACCCACGGTGCGCCATTACTTATTTTGACCCAAAATTCCCCCGAATGCACCCCCTGGACCGCCTTTTCAGTTTTAAAAAAAATAAAAGAAAATGATGGAAATGTCAAAGAAATAAAAGAAAATAAGTTTTCCATGTGATATGTGGTCTAGTTGTTGGGAAAATTTACAAATATGAATTTTGACTTTATTTGCAAAATCTCTCTAGAATTTTTTATATGAAAAATCATCTACTCGAAAAGTTACATCCGAATTTAACCGGGGGAACCCCGTTAAACATTTTCAAAATCCTCAAAAACCTAACAGAAAAAAAGTTACGGGGCTTTCAAGATCTAGAGGCAAAAAAATTCAAAAAATTTCAAACTTACTAGTGGCGCACCATTTGATAGGTGCGCCACTAGTAACAGAAAAAAAAATTAGTTTCGAATTTTTTTTCTGGAATTTTTTTCCAAAATATGATACATAATCTGAACGGAAGTTTGCAATAAATTTTCAAAATTTCATCACACTCATGAACATGAACAAAGTCCTAAACATCAACAAGGTTTAATAGGATTGATATGCTAGATATATCAACAACTACCTGTGAAGTGAGCTGGTGCTGGGGTTGGATAGAACTCTGAAGTTAAGCGTGCTTGGGCTGGGGTAGTGTGAGGATGGGTGACCTTTCAGGAAGTTTGACCACGGAGTGTGATTTGACCTGAGATTAAGCCATAGTGACCCGAGATTAAGAAAAAAAGAAAAAAAATGATTTTTTTTAAAATAAATTGTTACTAATCGCGCACTCCTATGTGGTGCGCCATTACTAAGTGAGATAGTAATGGCGCACCTCTAGGCATACTAATGACGCACTACAGGTGCGCCATTAGTAAAAAATACTAGTGGCGTGGTACTAGTGGCGCACTTGTAGTGCGCCATTAGTAGGCAAAACTGGTGCACCGCTAGTAGGCCTTTTCCTAGTAGTGTGGTGGGGTGACAACTTCTTGAGCCATCAGCTCATCATGTTTCATTCTTTTCAATCTCCTCCAGATTTGATTCGGAGGGATCAGCCTGTAATTTTCTCGGAGGTGATGGTTCTGCCTTTTGAACTTCAATTTCCTCATCAACTTGATCAACAGGAGCTTGTTGCTCGGATGAGGCATTTCCAGAAAAATATCAACCACATCACTTGTTCTTCAGTTGCTGGAGTGCGAATGATAACCTCCATATCGATTGGAAAGATAATCAATAGTTGATGATAAAACATCATGCTCTTCGATCTCCTTTTGATTCTTCTCCATCTCTTTCACTAGTAATCCTTCAGTTTTCCTAAGATTTTTCTCCAGTATTTCAAGCTCATCTTGCTGAGATTTGCAATCTTAGCATGTTTAGCATAGGCAATGTACTCAGGAGAATATCCATTCATGAATTTTTGGTGTTTTGCTGATACCTTATCCTTGCAGGTCTTTGACATGAGATAGAATGTGATTGGTTCATCATCAGTTGAAGAATTATCATCATTATCTGCTTCGAGTGATTTCTCAGATGATTCATAAGCAATGAAGGCATTGCTCCTTCCTATCCTTCTGTGAAGCTCTTCATCATCTGATTCAGATTCAGATGTCTCATCTTCAGATTCCATCTTCATTTCAGCACATACTCTGTTTAGCTGCGATATTTTCTTCATATTGGATTCGATGGTTGCTTTGGCTTGCACGTTAGTGACTGGTCTCGTCAAATAAGATGAAGACGGTTCATTTTTCTTCGAGACCTTACTATGACTATCCATTCGAGTGAATCCATTGAAGTGAAGATATTTCCATTGGTTGCTAGGATTTCCTTCCCAGCATGGACATCTGCTATGAGGTGACCAAATTGTTTGCACTTGAAGCATTTCATTTCATTTCGTTCGGAGATAACTTTCTTGAAGATTCAGGCAAGTCAATTTCGTCATCATTTGTGAGGCATAGATTTTGTCTTCTGAGATCACTTAGCCTTTCTATGAGCATTTCAAGTTCCCTTGTGATGGTGTGTTGATTTTAGACATCTTCTTGGGAGCTACCATAGTGTGAAAGAATTTCCCTTCACTTTCCGAAGAAGATTCCTGATATCCATTTTCCACTTCCATCTTTTCTTCGTGAATGGACAACAACGTCATGACCTCGACGTAGTGAAATTCTTCATAGTCAGGTCTTTGCTTGGTTTCCGCTACGATGGGATCGAAGGTTGCATCAAGAGCACTCAGTAGCTTGTTGACCACATCTCTATTGGCGATATCTATTTTACCTCGTTGATGAAGTCTTTCAACAATATTTGTCAATCGATTAGTGAGTTCCATAGCACTTTTCTTACAAAGACTCTAAACCCAGCAAACATGGCACGGAGCATTTGAGTGTGATGATCTGTTCTAGTGATGAATTCTTGGTGAGTATTTTTGATGGCATCCCAGAGTTGCTTTGCAGTGTCAAGCTTTTGGAACCAAATGAAAATTTCTTTTGAAAGACCGCTACATATAATATCTTTTGCTCATGCATTCAATGCAGCATAGCTTTTGAAGGAAATATGCCCTAGAGGCAATAATAAGTTATTATTTATTTCCTTATATCATGATAAATGTTTATTATTCATGTTAGAATTGTATTAACCGGAAACTTAGTACATGTGTGAATACATAGACAAACATAGTGTCCCTAGTATGCCTCTACTTGACTAGATCGCTAATCAAACATGTTATCTTTCGTAACCATAGACATGTGTTGTCATTTGACAAACAAGATCACATCATTAGGAGAATGATGTGATGGACAAGACCCATCCGTTACCTTAGCATTATGACCGTTACAGTTTCATTGCTACTGCTTTCTTCATGACTTATACATGTTCCTCAGACTATGAGATTATGCAACTCCTGAATACCGGAGGAACACCTTGTGTGCTATCAAACTTCACAATGTAATTGGGTGATTATAAAGATGCTCTACAGGTGTCTCCGAAGGTGTTTGCTGGGTTGGCATAGATCAAGATTAGGATTTGTCACTCTGTGTTTCGGAGAGGTATCTCTGGGCCCTCTAGGTAATGCTCATCACTATAAGCCTTGCAAGCAATGTGACTAATGAGTTAGTTGCGGGCTGAAGCATTACTGAACGAGTAATGAGACTTGTCGGTAATGAGATTGAACTAGGTATGATGATACCGACGGTCGAATCTCGGGGAAGTAACATACCGGTGGCCATTCTTGGCGAACCGATGGCTCTCCTCTCTCCCCCCTCTCCCCCCTCCCAGGCGGCGGTAGCGACGGTCTTGCCTCATTCTTCCGGCGGTCTCTGCTGCTGGCTCCCCGCGCTACCTCTGTGCGGCGTCTTCCCCTCCCCCCTCCCCCGTCGTCCTCCCCGCGTTCTGTTCTCCGCGTCTCTGCCCCTGTCAACAGGTCCTGGTCCCTTGGGTCCGAGGACTCAGACTCCGACCCCAGCTCCCCTCCTCCGCCCCCTTGCCCTACGCCTTCGGGCGTGTTGCCCGGCGTTTCTGCTCCAATGTGGTGCCGTAAATTTTCCCCTGGCGGACGTGGTGTAGGATCTTGAAGTATGTCGAGAGGGGGGGGTGATTAGACTACTTGACCAAATAAAAACTTAACCTTTTCCCAATTTTAGTCTTTGGCAGATTTTAGGAAACTTAGCACAAGTCAAGCAATCTTAACACAATTCAAGCAAGCATGCAAATAGTATATGAGCATCGGAAAATAAAGCATGCAACTTGCAAGAATGTAAAGGGAAGGGTTTGGAGAGTTCAAACGCAATTTGGAGACACGGTGATTTTTGAGCCGTGGTTCCGGTAGGTGGTTCTATCGTACATCCACGTTGATGGAGACATCAACCAACGAAGGGTAACGGCTACGCGAGTCCATGGAGGGTTCCACCCAAGAAGGGTCCACGAAGAAGCAACCTTGTCTATCCCACCATGGCTGTTGCCCACGAAGGACTTGCCTCACTAGCGATAGATCTTCACGAAGTAGGCAATCTCCTTGCCCTTACAAACTCCTTGGTTCAACTCCACGATCTTGTCGGAGGCTCCCAAGTGACACCTATCCAATCTAGGAGACACCACTCTCCAAGAAGTAACAAATGGTGTGTTGATGATGAACTCCTTGCTCTTGTGCTTCAAATGATAGTCTCCCCAACACTCAACTCACTCTCACAGGATTTGGATTTGGTCAAAATAAAATTTGAGTGGAAAGCAACTTGGGGAAGGCTAGAGATCAATATTCATATGGTGGGAATGGAATATCTTGGCCTCAACACATGAGTAGGTGGTTCTCTCTCAGTAATGGTAAGTTGGAAGTGTAGGTTTGTTCTGATGGCTCTCTGCACGAATGAAGAGGAGGTGGAGGGGTATATATAGCCTCCACATAAAATCTAGCCATTACACACAATTTACCAATCTTGGTGGGACTGAATCAGGAAACTCGGTCGGACCGGTTTAGTAAACCTAGTGACTGTTAGGGTTTTCGGTGGGACCGACATGCAACTCGGTATGACCAATATGGTTAGGGTTAGGGAATAATGTAATCTCGATGAGACCGATTACACAAACTCAGTGAGACCGATTTTGGTAATAAGCTAACCAGAGAGTTGGTCAGGTAAACTCGGTGGGACCGGTTCGCTCTTTTTGGTGAGACCGAAATGTTATGAAAAGGAAACAGAGAGTTTACATTGCAATCTCGGTGGGACCGATCGCTCATCTCGGTGAGACCGAAATGTTACGAAGGGAAACAGAGAGATTACAATCCCATCTTGGTGAGACCGAGATCCCTATCGGTGAGACCGATTTGCCTAGAGTTTGTGGCAGTGGCTATGACATCTGAACTCGGTGGCGCCGGATAGAAAGAATCGGTGGGGCCGAGTTTGACTTTAGGTTTTGGTCATATGTGGATGTGGGAAAGTAGTTGAGGGTTTTGGAGCATATCACCAAGCACTATGAAGCAAGAAACTCATTAAGTAACACCTCATTCCTCCTTGATAGTATTAGCTTTTCCTATAGACTCAATGTGATCTTGGATCACTAAAATATCAAATGTAGAGTCTTGAGCTTGAAGCTTGAGCCAATCCTTTTATCCTGAGCATTTTTGAGGGATCCACTTTTCACATCCATGCCATGCCATTCATTGAGCTTTCCTGAAATATTTGTCTTGGAATAGTATTAGCTCAATGAGCTATATGTTGTTAGGAATTACCAAAACCACCTAGGGATAGTTGCACTTTCAATCTCCCACTTTTTGGTAATTGATGAGAACATATAGATCAAAGCTTCGACAAAAGATAATAAGATTGAAAAACATCGTCACTTTGTGTCGGGGGGTGCTGATTCCACCAACACCTATGGGGACAGGGCCCCTTTCGGTTCGGTGGGAGGCGGAGAGCGCACAAAGAGCGGATCGAGGCGGTGCACGCTGAGGGGATTTTACCCAGCTTCGGGCCGCACGGATGCGTAAAACCATACTGCTGCTTGTTTGTGTGTATTGAATCTTTGCTCAGGAGCGATCGACGCTACCAGACTGAGCGTGGGAGTGTTTCTGGTATCTCCAATGAGCCGAACTGGCCGAACCTCCTCTACGTTGCGCTTGGGCCTCCTTTTATACTTTCAAGGGGTTACTCACAGGTGGCAACGTAGACTAGAAGGGTAAAAATGGAAAAGGATGCGGTAGGTGCAGCTACCGCTACTGTGGATATAGTGCACCCTACCTAACTCTGACGGCAGGGGACAAGGGCATTAAATGCCTGTCTGAGTCTCCTAAACAGTGCAAAAGGTGACCGTTAGGAGCGCCACCGTTTGCCACGATGGGCCTCTCTTCATCTCCGCTTGCCACCACGTACCCCTAGCTGCACGGCCTCCTGCCACGTGTGCTTGGGAGAGTCCCAGAGCGACACGTTAGCAGGTGTGCTGGAGCGCGGGTACGAAGTGGGGGTTTCCCGCGGCAAGCTCCTTGCCGCGGCCGTCGTCTTGTCGCGTCCGGAAGCTTGTCGCTCACCGGACCTTGCCGGGACGCAGGGCGCGTCGCGGCAAGCTTTCATGGTCAGCCTTGAGTAGCCTTCCCGGCAAGCTCCTCTTGCCGGGGTCTTGTCTCTTCCCGGCAAGATCCTCTTGCCGGGGCCTTGTTTGGCCTTCCCGGCAAGCTTCTCTTGCCAGGGCCTTGATTTGAGTACTTTGTTCTTGAATGGTCTTCAAGGGATCCACGGAGGGTCTTGGCGGTCACCCGGCAAGCCTTGCCGCGGGGTGCTGCAACTGCCCGTGCACGAGTTCGGGATACTAGGGTACCCCTACTCTAGTAGACCGACAGGAGCCCCCGGGCTTGGGCCATACACGGTGCCGAGCGCTGTTGGGCCAGGCCCAAAACAGTGCACGGGCACGCACGGCCTAGGTCACGCTGAATCTAACTCCGTATCCACCGCGCCCCCCGCAACGGCCCGCGTCAATCGCGGCGTCGTGGGAGAGATCGTGGGTGGTTGTTTACTTGGAAGGTCGAAACGTCTGCCCCGTCCCCCTTATAAGCAGGGGAAACAGGGGTATTTCCCCTATCTTCGCCATTTGCTGCTGCAATCTAGAAACCTCCGCCGCCCTCTTCCGCTTCCAAAGTCGAAAGAGAGCAGCGCTCCGCTCCCATCACCGTCGCCACCACTAGCGCCGTCGATCTCCCCCATCGCCTCCGCCATGCCTCCGAAGTCCGGGAAGGGGAAGGCCATGAAGGCCGCGGCCGGGAAAGCTGTGAAGTCGACCGAAGCGCAGCGGCTTGAGGCGTTGTGGAAGGAGCGGGCCACTTTCCCCCCCGAGCTCTCCGCGGAGGAGCTGAGGGAGTGGTACTATCTCTTCTGGTCGACGGAGATGCGGGCGCATCCGCGCACGAAGGTACTCTCCGTCGTCGCCTCACAAGCAGCTCCAGTTGGCGGATATCCTTTCCTCGCCGTGTTCTTCTACTGCGGGCTCTCCCCACCATTCTCTGATTTCTTTTGCGACGTCATGAACACCTATGGACTCCCCCAGTCCATAAGAGGATGCATGATAAGGGATGAAAGACTTATCTGATATTGCAGCCCCCGGCAACTCTGGTTTGCCGTGGACGATTCTTGGCACTCGCAGCCCCCAGCGATACTGGCTTGCCGAGGAGGCTTTTATCCTCAGCAGAGAACTTTGTCGTTCTCGATGCCGGCTTCCGGCAAGCTGGTCGCCGGGAAGGCTTTTTTTATTCGGCAGAGAACTTTGACGTTCTCGATGCCGGCTTCCGGCAAGCTTGTTGCCAGGAAGGCTTTTATCTTCGGTAGAGAATTTTGACGTTCTCGATGCCGGCTTCCGGGAAGCTTGTGTGCCAGGAAGGCTTTTATCTTCGGCAGAGAGCTTTGACGTTCTCGATGCCGGCTTCCGGCAAGCTTGTTTGCCAGGAAGGCTTTTATCTTCGGCAGAGAACTTTGACGTTCTTGATGCCGGCTTCCGGCAAGCTCGTTGCCGGAAAGGCTTATGGCGAAGAACTTCGTCGTTCTTGACGCCGGCTCCCGGCGAGATCGTTGCCGGAAAGGCTTACGGCGAAGAACTTCGTCGTTCTCGACGCCGGCTCCCGGCAAGATCATCGCCGGAAAGGCTTATGGCGAAGAACTTCGTTGTTCTTGACGCCGGCTTCCGGCAAGATCGTTGCCGGAAATGCTTATGGCGAAGAACTTCGTCGTTCTTGACGCCGGCTTCCGGCAAGATCGTTGCCGGAAAGGCTTATGGCGAAGAACTTCGTCGTTCTTGACGCCGGCTCCCGGCGAGATCGTTGCCGGAAAGGCTTAGGGCGAAGAACTTCGTCGTTCTTGACGCCGGCTCCCGGCGAGATCGTTGCCGGAAAGGCTTACGGCGAAGAACTTCGTCGTTCTCGACGCCGGCTCCCGGCAAGATCATCGCCGGAAAGGCTTATGGCGAAGAACTTCGTTGTTCTTGACGCCGGCTTTCGGCAAGATCGTTGCCGGAAAGGCTTATGGCGAAGAACTTCGTCGTTCCTGACGCCAAAAAGATTGGCCCTAAGGGCGTTGCCAGCCCCCGGGCCATAACTGCGTTCAAACATAGCAAGTGATTAGTATCCGAAGTGCACTTAACTCGTTTGCGAATTTTGACTTCTGCTACATATTCCCTATGCCTGCTGGTATGCTTTCTGGTGCGTGTGATCCAGCCAGCAGCGCTTGAGGGAACGGGCCCTTAGCGGCTATTCGGGAACATCGCTTCCCGGAAAGGTTTACCTTCTTGGTTCTAGCGCAACCGCACAAGTTGCCGAGCGGACTCGAGGCAACATGGAGCGCAACTAGCCCCGAGAAGGCTCCTCGGCATACAGGTCTATGCAGAAATCTCAAATAAATAGCACATGCTATCTTCCTGTTCGACCCCTCTTTGTACGTCCACCCTACGCTTTCTAGGGAAACTTGCTGATGCAGGCACCCATGCCGCAAGCGCCGAGTGCGGAACTTCAGCAGCCTGCTGGCGGGGTCGCTACCGACAAGCAATCTTGTCGCAACTAGTTGCAGCTTGCTTAAGTTGTTGAGCGGACTCGAAACAAAGTAAGGGCGCTAGCGGCTCACTTAATTTGCTGAGCGGACTCGAAGCAAAGTAAGGGCGCTAGCAGCTCACTTAAGTTGTTGAGCGGACTCGAAACAGAGTAAGGGCGCAACTAGCTACGAGTTGATTCCTCCACGCACAGGTTTTCCGTACAAAGAGCAAGATCTCCGAGGCGGATAACCTTATACAGAAAGGAAATATCTAAAGTCCCGCACGACTTAGCTTTTTCTGTTGCCGCACCGGCGTCGTTCTTTCGCTCGCCCGCTCCTTAGGAGCCATGACGATGAAGAACAGCCGCCGCTGATGCCCCCTACCTGGCGCGCCAGATATGTCGGGGGGTGCTGATTCCACCAACACCTATGGGGACAGGGACCCTTTCGGTTCGGTGGGAGGCGGAGAGCGCACAAAGAGCGGATCGAGGCGGTGCACGCGGAGGGGATTTTACCCAGCTTCGGGCCGCACGGATGCGTAAAACCCTACTGCTGCTTGTTTGTGTGTATTGAATCTTTGCTCAGGAGCGGTCGACGCTACCAGACTGAGCGTGGGAGTGTTTTTGGTATCTCCAATGAGCCGAACTGGCCGAACCTCCTCTACGTTGCGCTTGGGCCTCCTTTTATACTTTGAAGGAGTTACCCACAGGTGGCAACGTATACTAGAAGGGTAAAAATGGAAAAGGATGTGGTAGGTGCAGCTACCGCTACTGTGGATATAGTGCACCCTACCTAACTCTGACGACAGGGGACAAGGGCATTAAATGCCTGTCTGAGTCTCCTAAACAGTGCAAAAGGTGACCGTTAGGAGTGCCACCATTTGCCACGATGGGCTTCTCTTCATCTCCGCTTGCCACCACGTACCCCTAGCTGCACGGCCACCTGCCACGTGTGCTTGGGAGAGTCCCAGAATGACACGTTAGCAGGTGTGCTGGAGCGCGGGTACGAAGTGGGGGTTTCCCGCGGCAAGCTCCTTGCCGCGGCCGTCGTCTTGTCGCGTCCGTAAGCTTGTTGCTCGCCGGATCTTGCCGGGACGCAGGGCGCGTCGCGGAAAGCTTTCTTGGTCAGGCTTGAGTAGCCTTCCCGGCAAGCTCCTCTTGCCGGGGTCTTGTCTCTTCCCGGCAAGATCCTCTTGCCGGGGCCTTGTTTGGCCTTCCCGGCAAGCTCCTCTTGCCGGGGCCTTGATTTGAGTACTTTGTTCTTGAATGGTCTTCAAGGGATCCACGGAGGGTCTTGGCGGTCACCCGGCAAGCCTTGCCACGGGGTGCTGCAACTGCCCGTGCACGAGTTCGGGATACTAGGGTACGCCTACTCTAGTACACCGACACTTTGAGAAGTATGTGAAATGTGAGAGCTCCCCCTAAATTTGTGCATAGTTTAAGATTTGCTTTGGACTGCAAATGCACATAGAGTTAGGTTCATGAGTTACTCTCCCATGTCACATACATCTTGGTGGAGAGCTCAAAAATGATAATATTCAAAATACATGCACTCATCACCAAGCAAAGTGAAAGATCATATAGAGATAAAAAGGATAATATCTTTCAATAAGCATTAATATAGCATATGATCAAACACATGATCATCATTGTATCACACAGGAAATAAAGTATCTCAAGCAAGCGAAAGCAAATAAAGTTCAACCACAAAGACAAGAGAGAACAAAAGCAAACTCTCTCTCTCTCTCTCTCGAAGCCTATGATCTATACATTTTTCTCCCCCTTTGGCAACAAGTTACCAAAAAGTTCCTAGAAAATGCATAGTACTATGTCGTCTCTCAGGCTTGGTCTTGATGTGGTGGTGTAGATATGACTCCAAGGACGAAGGCATCAGTTGTTGAAGTTGGAGCTGGTGGAGTAGATGCTGGAGCTGGTGGCACTGAAGCTGTAGCAGGTGCAGATGATGTTGCTCTTGTGTCTGTCACAGGCACATCAGCTGATCTCTGAGCTCTAGGCACTCTAGCAAATGCCTCAGCGGTTGTCTTGCCCTTCCTCTCCTGCATGTCATCTTGGTGTTGCTCCACAACATACTGAATCTCAGTTACTTTAACATCTAGTCATAGAACTTCTGCTCCATGATCCTTTCCAAGCTCTCCTGGTTTTGAGTCAGGGTGGCCAACCCTTTCTCAATCCTTAGAGTGGATGATATCAAGTAACCTAGCTGGTCCTGTTTGCTCTTTAGGAAGAACTCAGATGCCTCATCAAATGTTGGTATCTTGGCAGCCTTCTCAGTCCTTGCCTTCTCCTTCTTTGCTTGTGCTTGCACTGAAGATGGTTCATTTTCATTCATAACCACTTGGTTGTCCTCAAAGTCTAGAAAGATAAGCATGTGTTCCTTGTCCAACAAGTAAGTGCCAGTGCCCATCTTGGAGTTAATCATCTCCTGGATCTGTGGGGCATACCCACAACTTCTCTTCTGGTCTGCAGCTGTCCTCTTGACAGTTTCAACAATGAGGCACATGACCTTGAACTTTGGAGGCACATCAAATAAGTGTAGCAGATTAATAGCATGGCCTTTGATCATGTTATGATCACCTGACTTGGGCAAGAGTGAGTGCCTGAGGATCCGGCTGATGGTTGGCGTTCCTGACAGAAGGAAATGTATAGATCCAAACTTGTGAGTTTCAACAGCTTTATCTGGGATCTCCTTGTACATGTGTGCCATAGTGTTGTGATCCATCTTCTTCTTGGCATAGACATCCAAGTCATCCTCTTTCTTCTTTGGTGCATTGATCAGATTTGCCCATTGTTCAATAGTAGACTGGTACCTTGTACCTTTAGACATCCAAACTATTCTGCCATCTGGATAGAAGTGTGTTGTGGAGTAGAATTGCATTATGAGCTCATCATTCCACTTTGTGAGCTTCTGCCCAAAAAAGTCTGCCACTCCACAAGCACTGAAACTGTCAAACACTCCTGGGTAGTGTTCCTCATTCTCCTTGATGTATTTCCAATCTACCCATCTCATATCACAGACTATTGGTTTCTTGTCCAGCAGCACTATCTCATAGAAGTCCTGCTGTTCCTTTGTATGGAACCTATAGTCCACAGCAGTTCTCCTCGTAATTGCATAAGGACCAGTCAACCTCCACTGTCCGAGTCCTCCATCCTTTCTTAGCTTCGTGTTCTCAGCAACAGGATGAGCATCGTTATGATCTGAAATTATAGGCTTCAACTTTCTCAGAACATGTTCTTCATCATCTTCTTCTTATGCAACAACTTCAGGCATTGGGCCGTTGTTCTTTTCAGCAGCTGGGATGTTCCTGGTACTGCTGTTTCGTGAAGTCTTGGGCTTGGAAGCAGGCTTAGGTTCTTCTTTGGGCTTTGATGAAGCAGCCCCTGACCTGATGGCATCACCCATGAGCTTCTGAGCTTTGGTAGCTGGAGCAGCAACCTCTTCTTCTTCCTCTTCCATCATGGAAGGTTTCCCAACAACCCTGGCCATGGTCTTCTTGACCCTTTCCTTCCTCTTCTTTTCAGCCACTTCTGGCTCCTTGGGTTCTGATCTCTCAGTTTGCCGAGTTGATGCTCTAACTTTCAGCATAGGAGTCCTTTTGGCAGGGACATTCCTGTTCAGACCTGGCTTGGTGGTTACAGCAGTGCCATACTCCTTGAGCACTTTCCTGGAGGTGGCTTCATCCTCTTCTGCCACATAGTCTTCATCCTCAGAGTCTGAGGTTTTCTTCTTCCTATTCCTGGTGGCAACTTTGGGTAAGTTGCTTGGGGTGCTCCTGCTGCCATCATCTGAGGAACTGGAGGGACTAGTGCCCTCACTCATGTGAACCTGTTCCTCTGACTTGTTCTGGCTGTCATTCTGATCAGACATGTTGCAAACACTGACTGATGACCCCGTGAATGGATGTAGATGAGGCAGAGAGGATAAGCATCACAAAATATAGAGGTTTTGCAAAAGATTGAATTAAAAACTTAGTTTTAGTTTTCCACAGAAAGCATTTCGGATCAACCGAATTGTGAACGCGGTGATACCGAAGCAGCTTTAGGAACCTAAACTAGTGAACTCGGTCAGACCGAGTCACAGTTTGGTGGTACCGAGACTGCTAGGGTTTCACAAAGTTCTGAACTTGGTCACACCGATTTGCAATTCTCGGTCAGACCGAGAATCACAAGTGCAATGGCCTTAGCCGAATCGGTGGTACCGAGTTTTACAACTCGGTGGGTCCGAGATGGTTTAGGCGGAAAGCTAACCCTAAATTTTCAATCCAAACCTAATATATGGATAGTTTTGACTAGATGAGTTAGTTTCAATCGTGGCAAGATTCATGACAAACACAATGTGCTAGGAATCAGATAGGGATAGCACAGTGATCAAGTCCATACCCTAGCTCGGTGATGGACTCGCTACGGCGGCAACAGCGGTGGACATTCCCGTTGATAGCGGCGGAGACCAGTGGCGGGAGGCGGCTGCCGATGAGGAGAACGATCCGGAGACCCTGGAGGCAAAGTGGGCTGAGCGCGGGCGAAAACTGTTTGGAGAAATTTCCAATTTTTTTGCCCTTGGGTATATATAGCCCGACCCTATCGGTGTGACTGAGTGGAACAACTCGGTGGCACCGAGATGCATTACTGCAAGCAGATACCGCAACTCGGTGAGACCGAAATGTTCAAATTGGTTGCACCGAGATTGAAAACCTAGATCGACTTAGTGATCTCGGTATGACCGAAATGGAAGAATCGGTCAGACCGAAAAGCACAAAGAAGTTTTGGAAGTTTAAGTCTAGGACGAATCGGGACTCCGAGTGCTCCTCACACAGAGTGGTTCGAATCTGACTTGGTCAAATTTTGTGATGTAGCATGAATAGAGTTTGAGACAAGAAAAACATAGATATCTAGAGAAGGTTCTTAGGCATTCTTGTCCATCCACTTGGCCAAAATAAAAAGAAGCCAAACAAACAAAACTACAAGTGGATGTCATCGAATGACAAAAATATGCAACCAACATGCTCACACAATAAAATTACAAATGAAATATGTGGCAAAGCATGCACAACCAATTCTAGCATCTATCAAGCAATTGGCGATGACTAGGTCATCTATATATGAGTATATTGACTTAGGAGTCAAATGAGAACATTTGATCATAGGTCATACTCATCGTTTAAGCTCAAGTGGGGTTACCACTTTTACATAATGCATTGATTTGTTCACACCATTAGAGTTGCTTTAGCTCAATTCTTAGAGTAAAGCTCCCCCTAGATGTGAGATACCCCCTTTAGAGGGATGAACTAACCTTGGGTTTTGTTGATGATGACTTCATGTAGGTGTTGAAGATGTGGATGCTCAATGTTGATGTAGATCATTTGGAGCAATCCTTTGGAGTGAGTTGCACTTTCAATACCTACACGGGTTATTCCCACAAGGAACAAACAAGGATATCCATAGACATAGAGTGATGCACACACAAGATGATGTCTATGAAAGCATTAGGTTACCTTGTCCCTTGTCTTACCAACAAGAGGGTTTGTGACTCCTTGAACTAGTGCAAGATGTGAAAGTTGATTGCACTTGTCCTTGCCAAAATGATATGAGTGAAGAATGTTGGCGGAGTCACCCTCAAGAACTCTCTAGTTCTTCTTCTTCAGGATCCACACCATGTTGATGGGAATCCTTGGAGTTGTAGTCATACTTGATGAAGTAGAACTTGAAGTGGTCCTGGGAATGCACTTGACCAAGGCCTTGGGAGCTTCTTCAAATGCATCATTCTCCTCTTGAAGCTCATCTTTGCCTTTTTGCTCGTGGTCTTGTGGTTGAAGATCATCTTGAGCTTGTGTCCCTTTGAATGAAGTAGGATCATACTTCTCTTGTTGAGGAACAAACTTCGTCTTGGGGTATTGATCTTCTTCCCACTCAACTACATTGGCATTGAACTTTCGTTCAAAACCAACACCTTGGTTCTTCCGGTGCCTTCCTTGCTTGCGTACAATTTCCTCGAATTGCTTACTCCCGGCAAGGCTCTTGTAAACACCTTTCTCTATAATTCCCTTCAATAAGCTATTTCCTTGCTCAAGTGTAACTTGGCTAAGAGAATCATTAGTGGAATCAAGAGAACTACTAGAAGCAACAATATTGGATTTAGCATGATGATTGTTACTACTAGAGAAAGAATCCTTCTTGTTTTTGTTACTAGACTGGACTTGAGGCATGTAAGTAGATAAGAGTAAATGCTTGGCAATGTAAGAAGAACTTTTCTTGCGAACATCATCATTGATTGCCTTTAAGAACTCATGATGTTGCTCAAGGTTGAGCTTTTCAAAGCGTAACTTCTCATGAGTCCTTAAAAGTTCTCGATGATCCCCTAAGATAGTTTCATGAGCTAACTTGAGAGTGTTTAGTTCTTTAGTTAGAAGCTCAATCTTCTCCTTATCATCGTCATTCGTTTTATCTTGATTAGCATGATTAATTGACATTTCATCATAGTATTCATCACTAGAGTTGTCAGCAAGTAAATCATCATCACCTAGCAAGTCATCTTCATCACTATTGAAATCAACATACTCGGGATGTGTTACCGTTGGGCCTTTAGCCATGAAGCATCTTCCAAGTCCTTCATTTGGTGAATCAAATATGTCATCGGAGTTGGTTGACACAAGTGCTAGACCGGTAACACCTTCATCTTGAGTATGTTCGGAGTCGGAGTGATAGCTTCTCTCGGAGTGATGTTTAGAGTCGGAACCAGATACCCATTCACCAACATGAGCTTGATGTCTTCATTTTGTGTAGCTCCTTGATGACTTGTCCTTCCTTTCCGAATCCTTGCTTCTCCGGGATGTTCTTCGTTCATAACGATCATCTCTACTCGTTCTCTCTCTTGGCGGTGATTCTTCTCTTCTACTTCTCCTTTTAGGTGAATCTTCTCTTCTTTTGTAGGGAGCCGTACACTCATTGGAATAGTGTCCGGGTCTTCCACAGTTGTAGCAATTCGCTCTTGACTGGAAGATCTTTTGTCATTGTAGGACCTTGACTTGCTTCTACTCTTGTAGATTTTGTTGAAGTTCTTCACCATTAGGCTCAATTCTTCATTGAAGGTTTGTTTCTCACTTGATGATGTGGGGGCTTCACATGAGGCTTTGTAAGCACCACTTGACTTGTTGTGGAGCTCCTCCTTATCCTTGAGTGACATCTCATGAGGAACAATTCTTCTAATGACCTCCGTTGGCTTGAGATTCTTGTAATTGGGCATCGTTTGGATCAATGTGCACACATTATCATATTTTCCATCCAATGCTCTTAGGATCTTCTTGATGATGAATTTCTCGGTCATCTCTTCACTTCCTAAGCCGACAATCTCATTTTTAATGAGTGCAAGCCTAGATTACATTTCAGCGACACATTCACCATCCTTCATCTTGAACTTGTCATGTTGACTTTGAAGCACGTCCAATTTGGATTCCTTGGCAGAGTCGGTACCTTCGTGCATATCGATCCCAAAGTTCCTTTGCATTCTCAAGACGGCTGATTTTGTTGAATTCTTCGGGGCACAATCCGTTGAAGAGGATATCACAAGCTTGAGCGTTGTATTACAGCATCTTCAACTCTTCCGTGCTAGCTTCACGGTTTGGTTCTCTCGCATCAAAAAATTCATCTTGCAAGCCAATACACACAATAGCCCAAACGGCGGGGTTATGTCCGAGAATATGCATTTTCATCTTATGCTTCCAACTAGCAAAATTAGTACCATCAAAGTAAGGACCTCTATGGTGGTAGTTTCCCTCGCTAGACGCCATACTCTCCTAGGTTGTGAAACCAAGGCTATGACCACCAAAAGCTATGGAAATCAAAGCAAATGGAGACAAAAGCTCTGATACCACTTGTAGGATCTTGAAGTATGTCTAGAGGGGGGGTGATTAGACTACTTGACCAAATAAAAACTTAACCTTTTCCCAATTTTAGTCTTTGGCAGATTTTAGCAAACTTAGCACAAGTCAAGCAATCTTAACACAATTCAAGCAAGCATGCAAAGAGTATATGAGCAGCGGAAAATAAAGCATCCAACTTGCAAGAATGTAAAGGGAAGGGTTTGGAGATTTCAAACGCAATTTGGAGACACGGTGATTTTTGAGCCGTGGTTCCGATAGGTGGTGCTATCGTACATCCACGTTGATGGATACTTCAACCCACGAAGGGTAACGGCTGCGCGAGTCCACGGAGGGCTCCACCCAAGAAGGGTCCACGAAGAAGCAACCTTGTCTAGCCCACCATGGCCGTCGCCCACGAAGGACTTGCCTCACTAGCGGTAGATCTTCATGAAGTAGGCGATCACCTTGCCCTTACAAACTCCTTGGTTCAACTCCACAATCTTGTTAGAGGCTCCCAAGTTACACCTAGCCAATCTAGGAGACACCACTCTCCAAGAAGTAACAAATGGTGTGTTGATGATGAACTCCTTGCTCTTGTGCTTCAAATGATAGTCTCCCCAACACTCAACTCTCTCTCACAGGATTTGGATTTGGTGGAAAGAAGATTTGAGTGGAAAGCAACTTGGGGAAGGCTAGAGATCAAGATTCATATGGTGGGAATGGAATTCTTGGTCTCAACACATGAGTAGGTGGTTCTCTCTCACTAATGGTAAGTTGGAAGTGTAGGTTTGTTCTGATGGCTCTCTCCACGAATGAAGAGGAGGTGGAGGGGTATATATAGCCTCCACACAAAATCTAACCGTTACACGCAATTTACCAATCTCGGTGGGACCGAATCAGAAAACTCGGTCAGACCGATTTAGTAAACCTAGTGACCGTTAGGGTTTCGGTGGGACCGACATGCAACTCGGTAGGACCGATATGGTTAGGGTTAGGGCATAATGTAATCTCGGTGAGATCGATTACACAAACTCGGTGAGACCGATTTTGGTAGTAAGCTAACCAGAGAGTTGGTCAGGTAAACTCGGTGGGACCGGTTTGCTCTTTTCGGTGAGACCGAAATGTTACGAAAAGGAAACAAAGAGTTTACATTGCAATCTCGGTGGGAGCGATCGCTCATCTCGGTGAGACCAAAACGTTACGAAGGGAAACAGAGAGATTACAATCCCATCTCGGTGAGACCGAGATCCCTATCGGTGAGACCGATTTGCCTAGGGTTTGTGGCAGTGGCTATGACATCTGAACTCGGTGGCGCCGGATAAAAAGAATCGGTGGGTCCGAGTTTTACTTTAGGTTTAGGTCATATGTGAATGTGGGAAAGTAGTTGAGGGTTTTGGAGCATATCACCAAGCACTATGAAGCAAGAAACTCATTAAGTAACACCTCATCCCTCCTTGATAGTATTGGCTTTTCCTATAGACTCAATGTGATATTGGATCACTAAAATATAACATGTAGAGTCTTGAGCTTGAAGCTTGAGCCAATCCTTTTATCCTTAGCATTTTTGAGGGATCCTTTTTTCTCATCCATGCCATGCCATTCATTGAGCTTTCCTGAAATATTTGTCTTGGAATAGTATTAGCTCAATGAGCTATATGTTGTTAGGAATTACCAAAACCACCTAGGGATAGTTGCACTTTCACGTGGCCGCCCTGTCCCCGCTCTGCTGGCCGTGGATGGCTGGACTCAAGTTTCACGCAGGTGGCGTAGGGCTCCTCTGCCGTCTCTGGCTCATGGCATCCTTGGTCTTGGGCGATGTTGCTCGCATGTGGTGGACCTGGTTTCCCTCCCCCCTTGTCGGTTGCCTACTCCGCCTACGCTCCGTCCGTTTGCTTGCTGGTGGCCTTTTCGGCGGTGGCCAGGTCGTCTGAAACCCTAGATCTAGTGGCGCCGTCCGTGGTGGTGCGAGATCCTGGGTGTCTGGCCTCCGCGCCTCCCGGTGGGCCTGGTGGGTCTGGGGCCCCTCCCTCCCTCTCGAGTGTGTCAGATTTCCCCCCTTTACCTCTCGTGGCTCTTGGGCCTTGGGTGGCCCAGGCCCATTCCCCCGCTCCCCCTCTGGCCCAACCCATCGGCCCTAGCCTGGCGTGGTCGGGGTATTTATGGGTTCGGAGGAGCACGCTCCCCCCATTTCTTGGGTTCCCAGCCTCTCTCTCTCACCTATGTCGGCACCGCTTCCCCATTTGTGTCTTCTCTAGATCTAATCCTCCTTCGCATCTCTCCCTCTCGTTCGTGGATGTCGTCATGATGGACCGTTCGCGCGACTCCTCCGGCGAGGCCTTGTCCGGCCACAAGCACCGGTGGGAGGGCTCTGTTGAGGGGGAGGTGGATCTGGAGTACGAAGAGGCCTTGCGCTCCAAGCTCCAGGCGGACCGCGCTTGGGTGGAGGGGACCGTGGTGGCACCCGGTGGCCCCTCGTCCCTTGGATCTGGCTCAATGGCGGCCGATCCCTCTGTTCTCCATGGTGGCTCTGCGTCGCGGCCTTCAGATCCCTGGGAGGTGGCGGCCGAGGCGAGTAAGGCTGGCTCTGCTGGCCCGTCCTCGCGGGCCCCTCCTCCTCGTGGCGCTGCGGCCTCATCGCGGGCTCCAGCCCGGGCCCCGGGGCCTCTGGTGGTCTGAGGCGTTTCGTGCCTCGTGTCTCCTCTGGGGCTACGGGTTGCCTCCCCCCCTCTGGCGGTCTGGGTCCTGCCTCTGCTTCTGGTCCCTTTGGTGATGGTATTCTCCCACCACCTCCCCACGCTCCGGCGCGCGCCCCTCCTCCAGCCCAAGTGGCCAACCCCACCCTCACCTGCTTCGCCTGCCACCATCCTGATAATTTTCAGTCGCGTTGTCAAAACCCGCCCTTCTGCCTCATTTACAGAGAGGACGGCCACCTCACGGTCGATTGTCAAAACCACCTGAAACCCCCCGCATTCATGCGTTACGACCTCGGCCTACTCGGATGTGCTTTCTTCGCTCTCAATCACGATGTCCCTCAAGTGGTTCCTATCTCTTCTCTCTCTAATGCTGGCATCATTTGAGTCAAGGACAAGAAAATCTCCCCCCAGGTTCTCCTCGATGAACTTCGTCTATGGGACAATGGTGGATGGGATTGGAAGATCCCCCAATTATGTGAATATGAATTCACTACAATTTTCCCCTCCAAAGAAAGCTTGAAGATGATCTCTTCGTGTACCAGTTTCACCCTTCCCCTTAACCAACTGGTCATATCTATTAAGGCCGCCTCGAATGGTTCCAAAGCCATATAGCCTCTGTTTGACGTTTGGGTCCTTGTCGATGACGTTCCCCCTTCACTTCGCTCTCTAGCCTTCCTTATGGCATTCGGTGTTCTTATTGGCAAACCAATTGAGGTTGATCAGGAGTCTCTGCTTATCTTGGGTCCGGCATGGCTGCGGGTCTGGTGCGTTGACCCTCATTGCATCCGCGACTCGGTTGATGGTGATGTTGCTCCAGTGTCGCCCCCGCCCCCAGCCCCTCGGCCGGCCTCGGGCAATGATGATAAAGATGGCATAGATGAGGATGGTCTACCGGATGACTCGAACCCTGGCGCTGAGCACCATTTTACTCAGTTAGAGTGGGATGAGCTGATCCCTGAAGATCGTGACCTGCTTAAGGATATATAATGCTCCGGTGGGGCTGGGAACGAGCATGCGATGGAGTATGCCGGTAGGGGGGTTGCTGCTTCTGATGGAGCAAGGGGCACTCCTTTCTCTGGTGTGTGCTCCAACCTCCCTGCCCGTCTTGCTTCTCCCTCCCTTTCCGGCATCGAAGATCTACCGCCGTCTGGACCCTTGTCCAAGAAAAAGAAGAAGAAGTCGTCTGTCAAGAAATTCTCTGCACGTAGCAGGGTGTCTAGTGATTCCAAGCAGTCTGCGGCAGGGCTTTGCCGCAGGCTTGATGCTGATCTGGGTGTGGCTTCGGGTCCTTAATCTGTGGCGGCTTCTCCGTGTCGTGCCCGTCCCGCGCTAGTGTGCTCTCCAGCTTCCAGCACCCGCAAGAGCGGCCGTGTCCCCAACAGTGGTGAGCGGGTGGCTGACCGGGCGGCGCGACGCGCTGCGGCCAGAGATCTTCCCCCTTCAGGTACACTACCATGATCTCCACCCCCTCCTCCTCTCGTTTCTTCTCCTGTTCGGTTAGTTCTATCGTCGCACTCCAATGAACATCTGCTGCATATTTTAGGGGACGTAGGCATTTCTTTTCACCCTAATTTTGGTTCTCCCATCTACCTTGTTGGACGTTGTTCGGGCAAATGAACCGGCCCAGGCGGATATTGCCAGGGCCAAGGAAGTTGCCTCTCAGGCTGGTGCTTCACCGGTTGTGGCCAGTGGGGTCAAGGTGGCACCTGAGAGGGATCAGCTGCCCACCGCTACGCCTCGGCGTGGGGCTGGCAAACGTGCTAAATCCTACATTGCCCCATGCAGGTCGAGTCTTCGCATAAAAAATCTTTCCCTTCGATGAAGGCTTTATTTTGGAATATTAGAGGTTTCGGCGCTAGGGGGCGCAGGTACCAGCTCAAAGATCTCGCCCGGTCTGAGAATATTGACATCATTGGCCTTGTAGACACTCTTAAATCTTCTTTCTCTCCTAATGATCTTTCTGCCGTTACTGGGATCGATAGGTTTGACTGGAATTTTCTGCCTTCTTCAAGCCACTTGGGTGGAATTCTTATTGGTACTAAGAGAGACATGTTTGATTTTATGGCCTTCACTCATGACATTTTTTGGGCTAGCACAGTAGTGTCTCATCGATCCCTCAATATGCTTTGGGAAGTCAGGCATGGTTGTCTATGGCCCGGCTTACCACTCCCTTTCTTATATTTTCTTGGACGAAATTCTGAATAAGACCGAATCTTGTGACTTACCTTTGCTTATTGGTGGTGACTTTAACTTGATGCACTCTCCTCTGATAAAAACTCTCCTAACTTTTCTTGGCCTCTTGCTGACGCGTTTAACGCTTTATTCCTGATTCTGCAATCCGTAAAGTGCATAGGGTGGGTGCCCGCTTCACTTGGACGAATCATCAAACGAATCCTATTAGATCTGTTCTTGATCGCGTGTTCATTTGTCCCAGATGGGACTCCTTGCTCCCTCGGGCCACTCTTCGGGCTCTTCCCATTGTGGGGTCTAACCATGCGCCCCTGATTCCTGATCATGGGATTCGCTCTATCTCCTCCATGCGGTTTCAATATGATGCGTCCTAGCTCCTGGTTGATGGTTTTGTTGATATGATTTTGCATAAAATTTCTTACTTCCTTTCCTCTACTCGCCGCTCCTTTGTCCCGATGGACGACTGGCACAAATGCTCATATTACATTCTAAAATTTCTACATGGTTGGGCGAAGAACCACACTATTGAGTCAAGGCGTGACAAGGTGCGACTTTCTTCTCAAATTGACATTTTGGACGTGCGTGCAGATGGCCCTGGCCTCTGTCCCCCGGAATGGCAGGCCCGTTATGATTTATAGGAGGCTCTTTTGGCCTTGCACCGCCAAGAGGAAATTTATTGGAGGCAAAGGGGCACCATTAGCTGGACTCTGAAACGTGATTCCCCTACCGCGTAGTTCTTTGCCATTGCTAATGGTAGGCGTTGCCGTTGCATGATTGATAGCTTGATCGTCAATAGTGTTATGGTGTCTGATCACCACCTAGTCATGTCACATGTGGTTGACTTCGTCTCCTCTCTCCTTTCTGCTAAGCCCAAGGTGGGCTTTAGACTGGCTAACTATTTTTGGGCGTCTCAGGACAAGGTTACTAGTGCTGAGAACAAGGCCTTGTTGATCCCCCTATCTGAGGATGAGATCTTTGATCCGATTCGCTCTGCTAATTCCAGTGCAGCCTCGGGCCGAGATGACTTCTCCATCCCCTTCTTTAGGCAGTTTTGGCCCCAACTGCGGGCCCTCGTCCAGGCTATCATCCAAGGCTTCTGGTTGGGTACTGTTGACATATCTAGGCTAAATTATGTTGTTCTTACTCTCATCCCTAAAGTTAAAGGGGCAGATTTTATCACTCAATTTAGACCTATAGACCTAATCAATAATTTCGCCAAGCTTCACACTCTTAGTCCTTTTCAATTGGCTTTCGTTAAAGGTAGGTTCATTCTAGATGGCATTCTTTGTCTTCATGAGATAGTTCATGACTTGCGTGTCCAAGGCTCCAAAGCGGTGATTCTGAAACTTGACTTTGAAAAAGCTTACGACTCGGTCAGTTGGACTTTCCTCCGACAAGTGCTGCTAGCCAAGGGCTTTGTCGGGGCAGTGGTTCACAGACTTATGCAGTTGTTCATGGGTGGCCACACTAAAGTCTCGGTCAATAGGAACATTAGTCAATTCTTCGCCAACGACACGGCCTTGAGGCAGGGTGACCGGTTTCCCCCCTCCTCTTCAACATTGTGGCCGATTCCCTCTCTCTTGTTCTGACTCAGGCTGCGGAAGCGGGCCACATTACTCCTGCTAGCTCCCACCTTGTCACAGATGGCATCTCTCAATTACAATATGTAGATGATCCTATCATTATCGTTGAATTGAATGAGGCTAGCATTGCCCACCTGAAGTTCCTTCTTCTTTGCTTTGAAGCTCTCTTTGGTCTCAAGATTAACTTTGCCAAAAGTGAAGTCATTGTTACTGGGGTCTCGGATGCTGAGGCCCAAAGAGTTGCTCACCTTCTTAACTGCTCGCTAGGCTCCTTTCCTTTCAAATATCTCGGCCTTCCGATCTCTCCCCACAAGTTGTTGGCTAAATATTTTGCTCCGGCTGTTACTGTGGGAAACCGGGTTTTGCCGTGGAGAGGTCGCTACAACACCCAAGCGGGCAAGGTTGCCCTAACCAACGCCTACTTGTCCTCCCTCCCCATGTTCCTGATGGGTTTCTACCTCCTTTCGGTAGGGATTCACGCTGGCTTTAATAAGCACCGAGGTGCCTTTTACTGGAATTCGGTGGATAATAAGCGCAAATACAAGATGGTGAAATGGAAATACATTTGCAGACCCAAAAACATGGGTGGGTTGCGTATCATTAACACGGTTGTCATGAACAAGTGCCTCATTTTAAAGTGGTTGTGGAAAATCATGTCTTCTATGGATCCCCCTTTGGCTCACCATTCTCAAGGCTAAGTACTTCCCTTCGTCGAGCCCATATTGGCTTCGTCCTCTAGTGGTTCCCAGTTTTGGCACCAACTTGTTGAAGTTCGGCTGGATTTTCAATCCTTGGTTAAATTTATCATTAGTAATGGCAAATCTACTCATTTTTGGCTTGACTGGTGGTTCGGGGAAGCCACCCTTGCGGTGTCGTTCCCTACCTTATATTCTTACTGTTCTAACCCGGAGATCTCTATCTTCGAGCTCTCACTAAATAATTGGGATCTTGACCTCCGTAGAACGCTAGCTCCTGAAGAGTTAGAAGACTGGCATCGCCTTATTGCCTGCTTCCCTTTGCTCTTTGAGGAAGAGGACTCGGTGGTCTAGCCTCATTCTTCTTCAGGCTGATTTTCGGTTAAGTCTGCTTACACTAAACTCATCTCTGGCTCCCCCAAGTCTAAGTTCAAATGCATTTGGAGTCCCCTGATCCCCCTTAAGATCAAAATTTTCATGTGGCAAGCTTTTCATGGGAAGCTTCCCGCGGAGGATCAAATCGGGAAAAGGAACGACCCGGGTTCGGATAGATGTCGCTTATGTGGGGCTAATGAAAATACTGATCATATCTTCTTTCGATGCTCTTTGGCTAAGTTTGTGTGTTGCTGCATTCGCTATTGGTTGCAAGTGAATTGGAATCCTTCGTCGTTCTTGGATGTGAGGAGACTGGCCAGCGGCTTATCTGGGTGTTCTAAAAGGATATTCTAGGTTGGGTTTGAAGCGATCTGTTGGTCGCTATGGACCACTAGAAACAAGTTCACCATTGATCATATCTTCCCAGCTAATCCTGTTGGTTGCTTATTTAAAACTGGTGTATTCTTGCAGCAGTGGAGATCATTGATTAAGGAAGCAGACCACACGGCCTTCGATGCTATGTTGTCCAAGATTCGGATGAAAGCTTCCTCCTTGGCATGCTCGCATCGAGAGGCGACTTAATCCTGTGTCTTTCTTCTTACCTGTTTAGGGCTGGCCTGCGTGCCATGACTGGCTGGGTTGCCATGTATGCGAACCTATTCTTTTGCTGTTTTGCTACTGTGTTTGGTTGCTGTTGGTTGTGCTACTCTTCCTAGTGGCTTTATTTGTAAAGTCGGGCGTATGCCTTTTTTCTAAAAAAAGTAACACACCGATGACAAAAGGAACAACGTATGTTGTTATGCGGTTTGACCAATAAAGATCTTCGTAGAATATGTAGGAGCCAATTTGAGCATCCAGGTTCCGCTATAGGTTATTAATCGGAGATATGTCTCGGTCATATCTATATAGTTCTCAAACCCGTAGGGTCCGCACGCTTAACGTTTGATGAGGATTTGTATTATGAGTTATGTGTTTTGATGACCGAAGTTTGTTCGGAGTCCCGAATAAGATCACGGACATGACGAGGAGTCTTGAAATGGTTGAGACATAAAGATTGATATATTGGAAGGCTATATTCGGACATCGGAATGGTTCCGGGTATTTTCTGGAGTATCGGGAGGTTACCGGAACCCCCCGGGGAGTTGTTGGCCCTTAATGGGCTTTAGGGGAAAGGAGAGAAGGGCCTCAAGGGGTGGCTGCGCGCCCCCCCATGGGCTGGTCTGAATTGTACTAGGAGGGGGAGGCGCTCCTCTCCTTCCTTCTCCCCTCTTCCCCCTTCCCTCCTTCTCCTAGTTGGAATAGGAAAGGGGGGATCGAATCCTACTTGGACCGGGAGTCCAAGTTGGACTCCCCCTTGGCTCGCTCCTTCTAGGGCTGGCATCCTCCTCCCCCCTCCTTTATATATGGGGGTAGGGGCACCCTAGAACACACCAAGTTTTTCCATAGCCGTGTGCGGTGCCCCTCCACAGTTACACACCTCGATCATATCATCGTAGTGCTTAGGCGAAGCCCTGCGCTGGTAACATCATCATCACCGTCACCACACCATCGTACTAAGGAACTCACCCTCGTCCTCAAATGGATCAAGAGCACGAGGGACGTCATCGACCTGAATGTGTGCTGAATGCAGAGGTGCCATACGTTTGGTACTTGGATCGGTTGGATCGCGAAGACGTTCGACTACATCAACCGCCTTACTAAACGCTTTAGCTTTTGGTCTACAAGGGTACGTGGATACACTCTCCCCTCTTGTTGCTATGCATCTCCTAGATAGATCTTACGTGATCGTAGGACAATTTTGAAATTACTATATTCCCAACAACTTTGTCATCGGAATTAGGAGCATTGATGTCTACTACGCAACCTTCTTCTTGTAGACGTTGTTGGGCCTCCAAGTGCAGAGGTTTGTAGGACAGTAGCAAATTTCCCTCAAGTAGATGACCTAAGGTTTATCAATCCATGGGAGGCGTAGGATGAACATGGTCTCTCTCAAACAACCCTGCAACCATATAACAAAGAGTCTCTTGTGACCCCAACACACCCAATACAATGGTAAATTGTATAGGTGCACTAGTTCGGCGAAGAGATGGTGATACAAGTGCAATATGGATGGTAGATATAGGTTTTTGTAATCTGAAAATATAAAAATAGCAAGGTAACTAATGATAAAAGTGAGCACAAATGGTATTGCAATGTTTCGAAACAAGGCCTAGGGTTCATACTTTCACTAGTGCAAGTTCTCTCAACAATAATAACATAATTGGATCATATAACTATCCCTCAACATGCAACAAAGAACCACTCCAAAGTCACCAATAGCGGAGAACAAATGAAGAGATTATTGTAGGGTACGAAACCACCTCAAAGTTATTCTTTCTGATCAATCCATTGGGCTATTCCTATAAGTGTCACAAACAACCCTAGAGTTCGTAGAAAAATAACACATTAAGACACACATCAACCAAAACCCTAATGTCACCTTCATACTCCAATGTCACCTTGAGTATCAGTGGGTTTTATTATACGATATGCATCACACAATCTAAGATTCATCTATTCAACCAACACAAATAACTTCAAAGAGTGCCCCAAATTTCTACCGGAGAGTCAAGACGAAAACGTGTGACAACCCCTATGCATAAGTTCACAAGGTCACGGAACCCACAAGTTGATCACCAAAACATAAATCAAGTAGATCACGTGAATATCCCATTATCACCATAGATAAGCACATGCAAGACATACATCAAGTGTTCTCAAATCCTTAAAGACTCTAACCGATAAGATAACTTCAAAGGGAAAACTAAATCCATTACAAGAGAGTAGAGGGGGAGAAGCATCATACGATCCAACTATAATAGCAAAGCTCGCGGTACATCAAGATCGTGCCACATCAAGAACACGAGAGAGAGAGAGAGAGAAAGAGAGAGAGAGAGAGAGAGAGAGATCAAACACATAGCTACTGGTACATACCCTCAGCCCGGAGGGTGAACTACTCCCTCCTTGTCATGGAGAGCGCCGGGATGATGAAGATGGCCACCGGTGATGATTCCCCCATCCTGCAGGGTCCAGAACAGGGTCCCGATTGGTTTTTGGTGGCTACAGAGGCTTGTGGCGGTGGAACTCCCGATCTAGGTTATGTTTCGGGGGTTTCTATATTTATAGGGATTTTTGGCGTCGGTCTCACGTCAGGGGGGCGGGGGCTCTCCGAGTCGTCCACGAGATAGGGGGCGTGCCCAGGGGGTTAGGGCGCGCCCTCCACCCTCGTGGATGGCTCGGGACTCTTCTGGCCCAACTCTTTTACTTTGGGGGCTTCTTTTGGTCCATAAAAATCATCAAAAATTGGCAAGTCAATTGGACTCCGTTTGGTATTCCTTTTCTGTAAAACTCAAAAACAAGGAAAAATAGAAACTGGCACTGGGCCCTAGGTTAATAGGTTAGTAACAAAAATCATATAAAATAGCATATAAATGCATATAAAATGTCTAAGATGGATAATATAATAGCATGGCACAATCAAAAATTATAGATACGTTGGAGATGTATCAAGCATCATCAAGCTTAATTCCTGCTCTTCCTCGAGTAAGATAAAAACAGAATTTTTGATGTGTAATGCTACCTAACATATTCATCAATGTAATCTCTCTTTATTTTCGCAAGAATATTAAGATCCATAAGATTCAAAACAAAAGTTTAATATTGACATAAAAACAATAATACTTGAAGCATACTAACAAAGCAACCATGTCCTCTCAAAATAACATGGCCAAAGAAAGCTATCCCTAGAAAATCATATAGTCTGGCTATGCTCTATCTTCATCACACAAAATATTTAAGTCATGCACAACCCCGATGACAAGCCAAGCAATTGTTTCATACTTTTGATGTTCTCAAAATTTTTCAATCTTCACACAGTACATGAGCGTGAGCCATGGACATAGCACTATAGGTCGAATAGAATGGTGGTTGTGGAGAAGACAAAAACAGGGAGATAGTCTCACATCAACTAGGCATATCAATGGGTTGTGGAGATGACCATCAATAGATATCAATATGAGTGAGTAGGGATTGCCATGCAACGGATGCACTAGAGCTATAAATGTATGAAAGCTCAAAAAGAAACTTAGTGGGTGTGCATCCAACTTGCTTGCTCATGAAGACCTAGGGCATTTTGAGGAAGCCCATCATTGGAATATACAAGCCAAGTTCTATAATGAAAAATTCCCACTAGTATATGAAAGTGACAACATAGGAGACTCTCTATCATGAAGATCATGTTGCTACTTTGAAGCACAAGTGTGGTAAAAGGATAGTAACATTGCCCCCTCTCTCTTTTTCTCTCATTTTTTTTGTTTTTTTGGACTTCTCTTTTTTTTGGCCTCTTTTTTTCGTCCGGAGTCCCATCCCGACTTGTGGGGGAATCATAGTCTCCATCATCCTTTCCTCACTAGGACAATGCTCTAATAATGATGATACTCACACTTTTATTTACTTACAACTCAAGAATTACAACTCGATACTTAGAACAAAATATGACTCTATATGAATGCCTCTGGCGGTGTACCGGGATGTGCAATGAATCATGAGTGACATGTATGAAAGAATTATGAATGGTGGCTTTGCCACAAATACAATGTCAACTACATGATCATGCAAAGCAATATGACAATGATGAAGCATGTCATAGTAAGAGGAACGATGGAAAGTTGCATGGCAACATATCTCGGAATGGCTATGGAAATGCCATAATAGGTAGGTATGGTGGCTGTTTTGGGGAAGGTATATGGTGGGTGTATGGTACTGGTGAAATTTGCGTGGTACTAGAGAGGCTAGCAATGGTGGAAGGGTGAGAGTGCATATAATCCATGGACTCAACATTAGTCATAAAGCAATCACATACTTATTGCAAAAATCTATAAGTTATCGAAATGAAGTACTATGCACATGCTCCTAGGGGGATAGATTGGTAGGAAAAGAACATCGCTCGTCCCGGACCACCACTCATAAGGAAGACAATCAATAAATAAATCATGCTCCAACTTCATCACATAACGGTTCACCATACGTGCATGCTACGGGAATCACAAACTTTAACACAACTATCTCTCAAATTCACGATTACTCCACTAGCATGACTCTAATATCACCATCTTCATATCTCAAAACAATCATAAAGAATCAAACTTCTCATAGTATTCAACGCACTTTATATGAAAGTTTTTGTTATATCCCTCTTGGATGCCTATCATATTAGGACTAAAATCATAACCAAAGAAAATTACCATGCTATTTAAGAATCTCAAAATAATATAAGTGAAGCATGAGATTTCATCTATTTCTTCAAAATAAAACCACCGTCGTGCTCTAAAAAAGATATAAGTGAAGCACTAGAGCGAACAACGAACTACTCCAAAAGATATAAGTGAAGATCAATGAGTAGTTGATTAATTATGTAACTATGTGAAGACTCTCTAACATTTAAGAATTTCAGATCTTGGTATTTTATTCAAACAGCAAGAAAAACCTAATAAAATAAAATGACGCTCCAAGCAAAACACATATCATGTGGTGAATAAAAATATAGCTCCAAGTAAAGTTACCGATGAACGAAGACGAAAGAGGGGATGCCTTCCGGGGTATCCCCAAGCTTAGGCTCTTGGTTGTCCTTGAATATTACCTTGGGGTGCCTTGGGCATCCCCAAGCTTCGGCTCTTGCCACTCCTTATTCCATAGTCCATCGAATCTTTACCCAAAACTTGAAAACTTCACAACACAAAACTCGACAGAAAACTCGTAAGCTCCGTTAGTATAAGAAAATAAATCACCACTTTTGGTACTGTTGTGAGCTTATTCTTAATTCATATTGCTGTAATACCTACTGTATTCCAACTTATCTATGGTTCATACCCTCCTATACTACTCATAGATTCATCAAAATAAGCAAACAACACATAGAAAACAGAATCTATTAAAAACATAATAGACTGTAGTAATCTGTATGTCCCGAATACTTCTGTAACTACAAAAATTCTTACATAAACTGGTGGACATGAGGATTTTTTCTATTAATAATCTTCAAAAAGAATCAACCAAAAATCACTCTTCTATTAAAAATGACAATTATTCTCGTGAGCGCAAAGTTCCTGTTTTTTACAGCAAGATCGCATTAACTTTCACCCAAGTCTTCCCAAAGGTCTTACTTGGCACTTTATTGAAAAAAGCTATAAAACATGATTACTACAGTATCTTAATCATGTGAACACACAAAAACCATAGGGGTAAATATTGGGTTGCCTCCCAACAAGCGCTTTCCTTTAATGCCTTTTTAGCTAGGCATGATGATGACAATGATGCTCACATAAAAGATAAGAATTGAAACATAACGGGAGCATCATGAAGAATATGACTAGCACATTTAAATCTAACCAACTTCCTATTGATGCGGAGCATCCTACGGGCATCACCATGTCAAGAGTCCGTTTGGCAAGTGACACGTGCGATCTCTACTTCTCATACATAAAGGTGAATCTTCTCCTTTACACGTGTTCACTTGACCCCTTCGAGGATGGTATACTACTTGAAAACCCTCTCGTGTGCATGCATAGGTATTGTCGGAACGCTACGGACGACGAGGAGTAGTGCAAGCGCCAAGGAACAACTACACCATCCACGAGGGAAGCATGGAAGAGAAGACGGAGTTGCGGAGTCTACAGCGGCCGGACGTCTGACGTGCCACCGGACATCTGACACTCTATAGCACCCGGACGACCGACGTCCAGCGGACATGCGACACGACCATTCCAGGATCAGCTAGGAGATATACAGTGGCTGGACGACCGACATCCTGCGGACGACCGACAAGTCCCAGTGCACGGACGACCGACGCCGACAGGATGACCGGTGCCACCAGTCCAGAGAAGAAACGTCGGAAGTCCGACGCCCTCCGGACGTCTGGACCCCCGCGAGCGACTGGACGTCCGACCCCGACCGAACGTCCGACACTGCCTGTGCGCAGTCGGGCCTTTGGCCTTGTATCCCTCTCTCACTTACCCCTTCATGGCCTAGACTATAAATAGACCTCCCCCTCATCCTTTTTAGGGTCAGCAAATATGATAGCTCATTCTTACGTGAGCTTTGCTCCTAGCTCTACTCTTGAGAGAGAGAGAGAGACTACCACTCCCATGGAGTTCAAGACCTCCATGTGAGAAGATCCTGCGGGATATCATCAAGACCCCCTCGCGGGAAGATCCGTCTAGGATACCATCAAGACCTCCTATTGGAGATGAACCTTACCTTGTATCTTTCCTTTTGTTGATCATCTAACTTGTGATCTTATGTGTTTGATTGTCTAGTGGATATGTGATTGGACTTGTTCTTGAGTGTTTTCCCTTGTGATTTCTCCCTATTCTTTCATGTGTTCTTCGTGTTCTTCGAGGGATCCCACTCCAATCATGAAAGATTGGCCTACACCGGGTTAGCCCCATATCATATGGTATCATGAGCCACGCTGATCACATATTTGGAGTCCCTCCCACCGTTTTCTAGCCTTCTTTTGCTTGATTTCATCCTAAATTTCGAAAATCCCCACCAAAAATTGCCCTAGTTTTTTTTGTGATTTGTTGGTTTGATGATGTTTTGTTGATTTTGATCCATGGATTCATTTGGTTTCGAGTGGATCTAGCATTTCGCCAAGTTTCCCCATCTTTCATCCACGAAATCTCATCAATTTTGACCCCCAAATCCCCAAATTCCGCCCAAAATTGCGTCCCGAAATTCGCATCTCGCGTTAACCCCGACCCACCGGACGATCGACGTTTTTTCGGACGTCCGAACCCCCCCAGAAACATCAGACGACCGACCATCACCGGACGTCCGACACCCCCAATCCAGTACCAAAACAGCGGATATCCGGCCATTTCCGGACGTCCGTCCCGCGCTCCAGCCACCGGTCGTCCGACCATCATCGGACGTCCGACCCCTGTAGATATCAACTTCGGCTGATTTTTGTTCTGTCCATAACTAATTCACCTGAACTCTGATTTTGACGTTCTTTAGCTCGTTTTTAAGCTATTGACATCCCCCATCACACAAAAATACTTCTAATATCATTTGACTCCATCAAGTTTTTGGAATTTTGGTATCTTTGCCTAGGGCTTCCACCACATCATCCGCTACATCACCACCGACTTCCGCCACCTAACACATTTTGCTTGCCATAGCATTAGTGGTTGCTTGAGTAGTGATTCGAGTATCCTAAGGTGTTTTGGCTACTTAGGGACGGTTGCTTCTTCATCAATCACCACCACCATTTCCGCATAACCTTCTCCACCATACATTTCGCCGCCCCAACTTAACCCAATCTTGTTTGAGCTTGTTTGAGTTTTGGCTTGTGTCTCCAAAGGTGTTTCGCCTACTTAGGGATGACAACTTTAACTCCAACACGTGTATAGCCCATCATTCCACTTCCACATTGCCAAGTGCAAACCACCACTGCTTTTCGTACCACCATTTGCCATTTGCCTTTGGAGATTTTGAGTTTGCGGTTTTTCCGTTTCTTAAGGTGTTTCGGCTAACTAGGAACGGGTCGACATTGGCAACACCGCCTCTCATCATCGCCAAGGACGGTAACCTCGACGACATCATTGTATTTTCCCCTTGCAAATTGCATTGATAACCCCTAGCCCATTTTGCGCTACTTGCCTATCGAGACTAGCCATTTGAGTATTGCTGACAACGTTACTTGTGCACATTAGTGATCTACACCTCCCATTGCACACATACCATCTCATCGTGGTACATATCTTGGTATCATATCGTGTGTCACAAGTTTGTTCCCGCATATACACTATTGCTATCTTGGTTTGTGCATTGTGCAAAAGTGGCCATACAAAAAAAGAGAATAAAGCTTTTAAGCAAAAGGGAAAGATCAAAGAGCTTGTAAGCAAGTGCCATAGCATCATACCACATTGCATATAAGATTATCATATCCGGTAATCTTGGATCATCTTGAGAGAAACACCGGGAACCATACATACATAACATACTTGGGATAGAAAGTTTATCCATTTTGCATCTTATAGGTTGTGCACAAGTGTCATATCCGCCTATTGAGCAATCGTGCTAGCGTCTCTCTTGAGTTGTCCAACACGAGCCTTTTTCGTGGATTCCACATTTTGTGCTCATTCCTTGGTTGCACGACACCATTTATCTACCCCTGTGTGTGTTTCTATGTGTCATTTTTTGCTATTGGTCTACTTGTTTCACTTGCAAATTTGTGAATCTCTTTCAACATTATTGACTCTTGCTAACATTTTGCATCAACCTTTTGTGCCACTATCCTCACCGAGCTCCACCATAAGCTTTACTTGATAGGTGTGAGTGATCAAGTCCAGTACCAATTCCACTATTCTTTCATCTCACATTGAAGTAAACGGGATACATCCTCAACTTTGGGAAAAAGGTAACTTGGTATTGTTATTTCATTTCCTACTCACCTCTACTTGAGTCTTGTAATGGATAGGTAAGGCATTTCACCTTCGGTCTACAACAACGGCAAGTTCGATGCCACTAAAAACAACTCCGATGCTAAGATGCAAGCTCAAATGGAGGAGATCGAAGCCATCATCATGTCCTACAAGAGATCTTCCTCATCTTCGAGAAGACGCTCAAGAGCACATGCTTCCGAGCTACCATCTCTGGCAAGGTCACATCAGCATCGACACCATCACCAACAAGAACGTGAAGGTCAAGAGCTCAACACCAACAACCGCTCAACGACTTCGCCATCTTCCTTGGCATCTTCACCAGGTGACTTCAAGGCATCTTCGCCTATGGACATATGGCATCTTCGCCAACAACCACCCCAAGACTACGCTCAAGAAAAGCTCCCCAAGCTCAAGTCCGCAACTTCCACGAGCTACTATGACCTCGACATCGACCACGAGATTCCTTTCTATGGGACTCTAGAACCCGAGGAGTATCTGGAGTGGGAGCGCCTAATGGAGGACTACCTCAAGCTACATCAAGTCCCTCCCGAAGATCAAGTGAAGTGCGCCACAAGAAACTTCCACGACTACGCCTCGACCTGGTGGCTTCACACACCTTTGGAGAGCTACGAGATGAGTTGGCACAAGACGAAGAGAGCTTTGCGGAGAGAGTTCGTGCCTCCAACCTACACGGAACAACTTCGATGCCAATTGGAGAACACCATCCAAGGATCCAAGTCTATCTACAAGTACCTCAAGGAGATGAAGATCGCCTTGCGACGAGCCAGCGTGGATGACCCCATTTCGATGAAGTTCCACTTCATGATGGGATTGAACAACGACATCTCCAAGACTATCTTCCTCGAGAACTACAAGTCCCTCGACGACTACTACATTGGTGCTCTCAAGGTGGAACAAGAACTCATGAAGGCCAAGGCTTCTTCACCCCAGGGACACTTCACAATGACCAAGCTCTACGACAACGAGCATGAGGATAGTACCACCAAGATGTCCAAGCCCGACGAACTCCAAGATGATGCTCCCAAGTTTGACTTCACCGCCACCCCTCTTTGTGGCATTCATGATGCTGGGTCTACCTCGACACTTTTTCAAGATGGTGTAGCGACGAGTATGACTACGGAGACCTTCAAGGACCAAGCTTTGGAGGTGAGCGACAAGGTGGCAAGCAAGGATGATGCTTCCATCCTAGGAGGCAAGAGTGATGATGTGCCATCTTCGGCCTTCATCCACGGCGACGGTGACGAGATGATCGAGCATGGGATTTTCCCTTTGGTCATGGAGGAGAGTGATGATGTGCCATCTTCGGCCTTCATCCACGGCGACGATGACGAGATGGTTGAGCATGGGATTCTCCCTTCGACCATGGCGATGTATGATAACTTGAGTGACTTTTGCCACCATATTGAGAGTGAGAGTGACTTCACCACTAGCTCCATATATGACGAGTTGCCCTACTTTCCATGTGAGGAGAGCCACAACCCCCACCACTTGAGTTAGACGAGTGACTCCACCATACGTGAGATTGAGTGCACCTACTTTGAGGGAGTGAGTAAACCACCGTATAGAGAGAGTGTGATAGTTGATAGGTCTCATGAGGCCATTTGCATTGCTAACAACTTGACCTCTACCTCTATTGTGTCTTCTCATTTGGTGCTAGGTCCTATATATGATGACGCGTTGATCCTCAACGACTTCATCCTCCCTTTGGACAAGACGATGGCCATGGTGGAATATGATGCACCCCCCACATGGTTCCATCAAGATGAAGATGACCACCATTTGGTCTTTCCCACCTCACCTACACCACTTGAGTGGAATGAACAAGGTAACATAGGTCAAGGTGATGGTCTGGTCCCACTAGTGGACATTCTTGACATTGGTTGCTTGCATGATGTTGATCCACCTAGTACCATGCTTCATGCAAGTATGATTTCCCTATGCGATGATTTTCCCATTTATGATGAGTACGATGATTCTCATGTGGAGTCTATTAGTTGTGATGCCATGTTACATAGGATTTCTTGTGACAATTCTTTAGGTCACATCATGTTTGATAATCCGCTTGACTTGTCATATGCTATGCATGACATCCATCATATGTCATATTTGCAATCTCATTGTAGTGACTATGCATATGCCATTAAAATAAACCCAATTTGCACTTATGGCATAGATGACAAGCCCATTATTGGCACTTGTTTTTCTTGTGATGATATTGATATGATCCCTTTGCATCATTTATCTCATATGCCATGCCATGACCACATACCTTTGGATATGCATTGCTTTGGATGTTTTCCATTTTCTCCATATGATGTTTCCAATCTTGCTCATGAGGATACCCCCATAGTTCCCTCATACATTTTAGGAGAATTTGATCCATCCCATTCATTGCATGATCCCAATAATTATGTGCACCATATGTTTCCCTCGAATGAAAATGCTATTGATGTGCCATATAATTGTATGCTCAATTTGCATCCCCATCGTGTTATACATAACAACTATTCTTTCATGATGGATGACTTCTTATACCATGCATCAAATTTCTTTGAGCATTTCTTATCTTGTGCTAACTCACATGTGCACATACACATCATGATGGATGATGTGTACATTTACCATGCACACAATTGTTTGGTTTGTGTCTCTTTTGTGTAGGTACCCATGAATACTTGTCAACCTCGCAATCCTACGAGTTGACAAAACAAGCTCTAGAGAGCAATGATGACATGGGATCCCATGGATTGTCATTCACACCGCTCTCCTCGCGCATTTCTTCTACATGGACCTCACTTGGCTATGGGTTATTCTCCATTATATATCCTTTGCCCATATTGCCATGTTCACTTTGCATGATATTCCCATTCCTATGCCCTTGTGACCCATGCTTTGCATTACACATGATGATTGATTCTCATACTTTTATGTGTATTTGCAAGCTTGGTGGAGATATTGCTTATTATTGTCATGTTTGCTTTGTGCACCATTCCTATAATGATGCTTTCATCTTTCTTTGTGTTCGTGCTTGCGATATGTCATGTGCATTGTCTATGCCTAGTATTTGCTCACATGACATGATTGCCATGATTTACTCTAGTGTTTTGCATCTTCGCTCCACTAGTTGGCACGACTTGATCTCTATGCTTGCTCATGTTGCATCACCCATGATTCATACTTGCTCATTTTATGCGGTTGATGACAACCATCTATATGCTTTGCACATGATTCATAATGTTTCTTGTCATATATCTCCATGTGTTGCCTCTCTCATGCTAGATGATTTTCCATGTCTTGAGTGCAACAATGGTTCTCTTATTGCTCATGAGATCGCCCCCATAGCATTCTCACATATGATTGGAGATTTTGACATAATTCTTGTGAAGCATGCTTGCCTTCCTTCTTTGCACCATATGCCTAGTGCCATGAATATAGATATTGTTGCATCATATTGTTCATGCACTTGCGCTACTAAAGGATATGTGCAAGAGATGAGAATCATCATGATGGATGATGTGTTTGTCTACCATGCGCATACTTTCTTTGTTTTGTTTTGTGCATGTGTAGGATACTTGGACTTCATGTCGACTTCCACTTCACGTGAGTTGACCATTCTAGCTCTTGAGAGCGAGCCTCATATATTCTACCACAACTCGCTTCTACACCGCATTCCCTACCACTCCGGCATTGTGAAGAATGCACTAGGACACACTTTCAAGGTGACATCCTTCTTGAGCTTGGATATTGTGGATCATACTTCATGTGTTTCTTTCACCATTTGCACGCATGTTCGAGATATTGCTTTCACCCATGATTTCCACATTTCCATGCTTCATGACATATATACCTTGTGTGTTGCATCCAATTCTTGGATTACTTGCTCCTATCATATGTTTGGTTGCAACAATGTCACTTCTTCACATATGCCATGTCCCATTGCTTATCACATGATTGACTTGATTGCCTCACACATGTTGAACAATTGCTCTTTCTATTGTGTAGAGTGCCACACTATATTCACTACACAATATGCACGTTATGCTTGGATTGTCTTACACTTGACCCATGTGTTTAGACACTTCATTTTATTTGGTGTTGTGAAATATTCTTATGCCTACCATAGACCTTTCATTGAGCAATTTGTGAATACTTGCTATGCACTTGAGGTAGATACTTATTCTCTTGTCACACGTATTTGCATCTCTACCTCACATTTACATGCTTGTTTCCATGATGAACTTGATTTTACTCAATTCATATGCTTACATGTCATGTCACAATCCTTTGTCACACCCTATGCTATGCTTGATGACGACACTTGTTTGGTGAGTCACCTCTTGAATGCTTGGGTTTGCACTAACGCTAACCATATTTGTTTTTCCAAGTGTTTTTTCTATTTGCTCCTTTTGAAGGAATCACAAGATGGTGCGACATTGGAGAGTGCCCATTTCAAGCTTCTAGATGATGAGTGCTTGGTGATCGACCACTTCGACACGGCACCGCCATCTCTTTCCCATGGTGATTTGGTTTTTGATCCGAGGTCGGATCTTTTCCATGGGGGAGGGGATGATGCGAAGCATCCTACGGGCATCACCATGTCAAGAGTCCATTTAGAAAGTGACACGTGCGACCTCTACTTCTCATACATAAAGGTGAATCTTCTCCTTTACATATGTTCACTTGACCCCTTCGAGGATGGTATACTACTTGACACCCCTCTCGTGTGCATGCATAGGTATTGTTGAAACGATACGGATGACAAGGAGGAGTGCAAGCGCCAAGGAACAACTACACTATCCGCGAGGGAAGCATGGAAGAGAAGACGGAAGAAGACGGAGCTGTGGAGTCTACAACGGCCGGACGTACGATGTGCCATGGGACGTCCGACACTCTACAGCACACGGACTACCGACGTCCACCGGACGTTTGACATGACAACGCCACGACTAGCCAGGAGATTTACAGTGGCTGGACGACCGACATCCTCCGGACGACCGACATGTCCCAGCGCATGGACGACCGACACCGACCGGACGACCGGTGCCACCAGTCCAGAGAAGAAATGTCGGAAGTCCGACGCCCTCCGGACGTCCGGAGCCCCGCGAGCGACCGGATGTCTGACCCTGACCGAACGTCCAACACTGCCTGTGCGCAGCCGGGCCTTTGGCCTTGTATCCCTCTCTCACTTACCCCTTCGTGGCTTAAACTATAAATAGACCTCCCCCTGATCCTTTCTAGGGTTAGCAAATATGATAGTTCATTCTTAGGTGAGCTTTGCTCCTACCTCTACTCTTGAGAGAGAGAGACTACCACTCCCATGGAGGGTTCAAGACCTCCATGTGAGAAGATCCTGCGGGATATCATCAAGACCCCTCGCGGGAAGATCCGTCTAGGATACCATCAAGACCTCCTCTTGGAGATGAAGCTTACCTTGTATCTTTCCCTTTGTTGTTCATGTACCTTGTGATCTTGTGTGTTTGATTGTCTAGTGGATGTGTGATTGGACTTGTTCTTGAGTGTTTCCCCTTGTCATTTCTCCCCGTTCTTCCCCGTGTTCTTCGTGTTCTTCGAGGGTCACACTCCAATCGTGAAAGATCGTCCTACACCGGGTTAGCCCCGTATCACCTATGCATAGGGATTTTGTGAGCAAACAACTTATGGGAACAATAGTTAACTAGCATAGGAAAGCAAAACAAGCATAGCTTCAAGATTTTCAACAAATAGATAGGAAACTTGATATTATTGCAATTCCTACAAGCATAAATTCCTCCCTCATAATATTTTTCAGTAGCATCATGAATGAATTCAACAATATAACTATCACATAAAGCATTATGTTCATGATGCACAAGAATAGAATTTTTATTACTCTCCACATAAGCAAATTTCTTCTCATGAATTATAGTGGGAGCAAACTCAACAAAATAACTATCATGTGAGGCATAATCCAATTGAAAATTAAAATCATAATGAAAAGTTTCATGGTTACCATTATTGTTTATAGCATACGTGTCATCACAATAATCATCATATATGGCAACTTGGTTCTCATAATCAATTGGAATCTCTTCCAAAATAGTGGATTCATCACTAAATAAAGTCATGACCTATCCAAATCCACTTTCATCAATATAATCATCATAAATAGGAGGCATGCTATCATCATAATAAATTTGCTCATCAAAACTTGGGGGACAAAAAATATCATCTTCATCAAACATAGCATCCCCAAACTTGTGGCTTTGCATATCATTAGCATCATGGATATTCAAAGAATCCATACTAATAGCATTGCAATCATGCTCATCATGCAAATATGTAGTGCCAAACATCTTAATGCATTCTTCTTCTAACACTTGAGACAGTAGACATCCCCAAACTTTTTTTATAGTTTTCTTTTATAAACTAAACTAGTGATAAAAACAAGAAACTAAAAGGTTCGATTGCAAGATATAAAGATATACCTTCAAGCACTAACCTCCCCGGCAACGGCGCCAGAAAAGAGCTTGATGTCTACTGTCCAACCTTCTTCTTGTTGACGTTATTGGGCCTCCAAGTGCAGAGGTTTGTAGGACAGTAGCACATTTCCCTCAAGTGGATGACCTAAGGTTTATCATTCCGTGGGAGCCGTAGGATGAAGATGGTCTCTCTCGAACAACCCTGCAGCCAAATAACAAAGAGTCTCTTGTGTCCCCAACACACCCAATACAATGGTAAATTGTATAGGTGCACTAGTTCGGCAAAGAGATGGTGATACAAGTGCAATATGGATGGTAGGTTTTTGTAATCTGAAAATATAAAAACAGATAGGTAACTAGTGATAAAAGTGAGCACAAACGGTATTGCATGTTTTGAAACAAGGCCTAGGGTTCATACTTTCACTAGTGCAAGTTCTCTCAACAATAATAACATAATTGGATCATATAACTATCCCTCAACAGGCAACAAAGAATCACTCCAAAGTCACTAATAGCAGAGAACAAACGAAGAGATTATTGTAGGGTACGAAACCACATCAAAGTTATTCTTTCCGATCAATCCATTGGGCTATTCCTATAAGTGTCACAAACAACCCTAGAGTTCATAGTAAAATTACACCCTAAGACACAGATCAACCAAAACCCTAATGTCACCTAGATACTCCAATGTCACCTCATGTATCAGTGGGTTTGATTATACGATATGCATCACACAATCTCAGATTCATCTATTCAACCAACACAAAGAACTTCAAAGAGTTCCCCTAAGTTTCTATCGGAGAGTCAAGACGAAAATGTGTGCCAACCCCTATGCATAAGTTCACAAGGTCGAGGAACCCACAAGTTGATCACCAAAACATACATCAAGTACATCACATGAATATCCCATTGTCACCACAGAGCACATGCAAGACATACATCAAGTATTCTCAAATCCTTAAAAACTCAATCCAATAAGATAACTTCAAAGGGAAAACTCAATCCATTACAAGAGAGTAGAGTGGGAGATGCATCATAAGATCCAACTATAATAGCAAAGCTCGCAGTACATCAAGATCGTGCCACATCAAGAACACGAGAGAGAGAGAGAGAAAGAGAGAGAGAGAGAGAGAGAGAGAGAGAGAGAGAGAGAGAGATCACATAGCTACTGGGACATACCCTCAGCCCCGAGGGTGAACTACTCCCTCCTCATCATGGAGAGCACCGAGATGATGAAGATGGCCACCGGTGATGATTCCCCCTTCGGCAGGGTGCTAGAACAAGGTCCCGATTGGTTTTTGGTGGCTATAGAGGCTTGCGGCAGCGGAACTCCCGATCTAGGTTATGTTTCGGGGCTTTATGTACTTATAGGGATTTTTGGTGTTTGTCTCACGTCAAGGGGGGGGGGGGTCTCCGAGTCATCCACAAGATAGGGGGCGCGCCCAGGGGGGTAGGGCACGCCCTCCACCCTCGTGGACGGCTCGGGACTCTTCTGGCCCAACTCTTTTACTTCGGGGGCTTCTTTTGGTCCATAAAAGATCATCAAAAATTGGCACATCAATTGGACTACGTTTGATATTCCTTTTCTGTAAAACTCAAAAAACAAGTAAAAACAGAAACTAGCACTGGGCTCTAGGTTAATAGGTTAGTCCCAAAAATCATATAAAATAGCATATAAATGCATATAAAACATCTAAGATGGATAATATAATAGCATGGCACAATCAAAAATTATAGATACGTTGGAGACGTATCAAGCATCAAGTTGCTGGATGGTGTATCCGTTTTCCACAATCTCTATGTTGATGGCTTGAATTCTGATTCTCATTCTTTCTTTCCTGTAGAGATAGTCCTTTCCATCAAACATAGGAAACCTTTCAGAGTGCGAGGATCTAGCTGCATACGACATACTCAAAACTCCAAGGTTGTTAGACCTTTCATATACAAAGACATGGAGTACTCGCTCTGATACCAATTGTTAGGACCGAGAGCTATTATATTTTTGCTTGTTCCATGCTATTATATTATCATTCTTGGATGTTTTACCGCCATTTTATGGAAACTTTATATCATTTTTTGGGACTAACCTTAGTGCCCAGTGCGAGTTGCTATTTTTTGCTTGTCTTTTACTTCACAGAATATCCCAACCAAACGGAGTCCAAACATAGCGAAACTTTTTGGAATTTTTTTGGACCAGAAGACAACTTCTGAAGCAAGAAAGCACCTGGGGGAGGTCCGTGGGTACCCAAACCACCAGGGTGAGCACAGATGGGTTGTGGTCCCCACGGGGATCTCCTTCACCGCCTCTTCGCCCTCTAAATTCACAAATATTCTAGAAACCCTAGAGGAGTCAACGAAAAACAATTTGAGCTGCCGCAAGTTCCAGAACCACGAGATCCAATCTAGATCCCTATTCCGGCACCTTGCCGGAGTGGAACACGATCACAGAGGGGTTCATCATCCTCATTGGTGCCTCTCCGATGATGCATGAGTAGTTCACCACAAACCTATGGGTCCGTAGGCAGTAGCTAGTTGGCTTCTTCTTTCTTTTTGATTCTCAATGCAATGGTCTCTTGGAGAAATATTTGATGTAATGAATTTTTTTGGTGTGTTTGTTGGGATCCGATGAAGTTTGAGTTTATGACCAGATTTTTACCCATGAATATTATTAGAGTCTTCTTTGATATGTTATATGCATCATTATTTATAGCCTCGTATTTCTTCTATGAATCTTTGGTTTAGTTAGGCCAACTAGATTGATTTTTCTTGCCATGGGAAGAGGTGCTTTGTGATGGGTTCGATCTTGCGATGCCCTGTCCCAGTGGTAGAAGGGGCAGCGAGGCACGCAAGTATAGTTGCTATTAAGGATAACAAGATGGGGCTATTCCTACATGAATAGATCTCGTCTACATCATGCCATCCTTCTTATTGCATTACTCCATTTCTCCATGAACTTAATACATTGTATGCATGTTGGATAGCGGTTGGTGTGTGGAGTAATAGTAGTAGATGCAGGCAGGAGTCGGTATACTATTCTTGGACATGATGCCTATATATTGATCATTGCCTTGGATATCGTCATAATTATTTGATTTTCTATCAATTTCCCAACAGTAATTTGTTTACCCATCATGTGCTATTTCTTGAGAGAAGCCACTAGTGAAATCTATGCCCCCCGGGTCTATCCTTTATCATATTTGCTTTTTGATCTATTATTTGCCACTTTTATTTTCAGATCTATTATTCCAAAAACCCAAAAATACCTTGCTGCACTTTTTTATTACTTATTTTATTTCATGTTTTATCAAGATATATTTACCCAAACTACCACAAATTTATCTATCTTTTTACCGTGGAGGGATTGAAACCCTCTTACGTGACGGGTTGCAAGTATTTGTTCTTTGTGTCCAGGTACCATCTACATAGTATTGCTTGGATCTCCTACTAGATTGATACCTTGGTTTCACAACTGAGGGAAATACCTACCGTAGTTGTGTTGCATCATCCCTCCCTCTTTGGGGAAATACCAGCGCAATTTCAAGCCACATCAAAAGGAATGTTCGGCGCCGTTGCCGGGGAGACATCATCAACATCTATCAGGTTCCTAATCACAAATCTCATCTCCTTGCAATTTTCATTATTTTCCATTTGCCTCTCGTTTTCATTTCCCCCATTTCACAAAAAATGCCTTTTTCTTTGCCCTCTTTTTTGTTCGCCGTTTTCTCGTCAGATCTATCTTTTCGTGCATTCTTATTTGCATAGTTACGTTGTCTCAAGAAAATACCCAATTGTGTGATTTTTCCAATACCAATGATAATGATTTTATTAGCACTCCGATTGCTCCTCCCGCCACTAGTGCGGAATCTTGTGATATTAATGCCGCTTTGTTGAATCTTGTGAAGAAAGATCATATTTCCGGTACTCCTAATGAGGATGCCGCGTCCCATCTAAACACATTCATAGAATTGTGTGATATGCAGAATAAGAAAGATGTGGATAATGATATTTTGAAGTTGAAATTATTTCCTTTCTCTTTGAGGGATCGTGCAAAAATTTGGTTTTCTTCTTTGCCTCGCAATAGTATCGATTCTTAGGATAAGTGCAAAGATGCTTTTATTACTAAGTATTTTCCGCCTGCGAAAATTATTTGTCTAAGAACTCAGATCATGAATTTTAAGCAACTTCAACATGAACATGTTGCAAAATCTTGGGAAAGAATGAAATTAATGCTAAGAAATTGTCCTACACATGGTTTAAATCTTTGGATGATCATACAAAAGTTTTATGCAGGGTTGAATTTTGTTTCTAGAAATCTTTTAGATTCTGCCGCAGGTGGTAGTTTTATGGAAATTACTTTGGGTGAAGCTACTAAATTACTTGATAATATTATGGCAAATTATTCACAATGGCATATAGAAAGAGCTCCAACTAGTAAATAAGTTAATTTGCTTGAAGAAATTAGAGCTTTGAGTGAAAAAGTTGATGCTCTTATGGAATTGCTTGCTAGTAAAAGTGCTCATATTGACCTTAATGATGTGCCTTTGTCTACTTTGATTGAGAAAAATAGTGATTTCGTAGATGTGAATTTTGTCCCACGAAACAATTTCAATAACAATGCTTATAGAGGTAATTTTAATCCTAGGCCTTGTGGGGACACCAACTCATAAGTCGTGATCATGAAATGCACATGTATAGTGATCCCAGAGATCAATGCTCACTGAACACACAGAAGTTGAATAACAAGAGTCTTACATCCATACATACCGTCTCATTCAAATTGTGACCATTATGGTCAATTCTAGAGTATATCATCGCAACAGAAATCTCTGTCGATAGCTTGGACCAATGCCATCTGCCTTAACCCTGCAGACATTCTGACTGGGACAACATCCTAGCACGCACGATCATCACCAAAGAACTCTTCACCAAATTCCTATTCTTCCAAGCCCGACCATGTAAATAGCTAGGGACAAGCCAATGCGTACTTTTGAATGTACTCGCAAGCAATCCGAGAGTGATAACAGAATAATTATGCAAGGCTATACCACTAAATTGGCATTTTTTCCGAAAGCTAGTTTTTCTCATGCAAGTATGATCAACATTTATAAAGAACATGAATGCGTATGCAACAACTATTAGGAGGTTACAACCATAAATATCAAGAGAGAGAGTTATAAATAACTCATGCTCAAGCTCATCATTACTTCCTCATGAATCACATCAACAATATTACCAAACCGTGTTGTTTGTCAGAAACATATGGACATAGTCTAAGCAGCACCACCCAACTATCCTTGACCATGGACATGGCTATTCGAATAGTTTGACACTCCGCAGAGGTTGCACACTTTACCCACAAGATCCTGGAAGCTTTTGTGTCATACATGACCCGCGGTACCTCAAGCACCCGGGGTAACCACCCAATCGCTACCTTTCCCTAGCCGTGACTAACATAGAGTCCACTCTATTGGCAGCAACCCCCATCCCACAGTCATGTTTTAGTTTAGTGGAGCCACGCTCCCATATCTATCAGATAATGCAAGCACGGGGATACCACCGGTGTGTCGGTGCCCTGTGAAAATAGTCATGGCCGCCTATGCAAGCACGACCCCGTCCTGAGAGTGACCATGCCACTCCCGTCACTAGTAATGCGGGCATCCATGCTATCATGAAATAGGTAATTAATAATGTCCCGTCCCATAAGGGTTAGTGTGGTTGTACATGTTTGGTTGGGACGGTAGACAATCTTAAATCTAATCCATCTCTAGAAAAAAAACTTTCATCAAACCTTGGTACACTACTTCTCCACCAAGTAGTGACCTAGCTCATCATCATCTCCCAAGGGCATTAGTGGCACCCATTGGGCTTTCGAGGGATTTCTCTCAAGGTGATTTTCACGGAATTTATGCAAGTCCATGCATCAACAACTATGGTTTCACCATCATGTCTCTAAGCACAAAATAGAGCTAAGAATTATGCAAGTATCAACAGACCGTGCATCAAAGAAACATGCATAATAAGCTCATCATCACCACCATCATAATGCATACGGAATTTATCGTTGAACAAAAGGGGTATATCATGGTCAAAGGGCTGCTTGCCTGGTTCATCAGAGTCTTCAAATCTTTTTATCCCTCTCCAACTACTCCATCTACTTCATCAACTACCGTTGGAAACAATCAAAATAAGCAATATAACAAGACAAAACTAAAAGTGCTCTAAACATAGGAGTTGGACTTTTCTAGGATACCTCTGGTCATATGAGGAATGACCAAAGTGGTTTCATTGAAAGTGGATCAATGGATTCTTTTGAACATTTCAATATGATGGAATCAAGAGAGTAGTGGATTTGCAGGAAGTGCACAAAAGAATTATTTTGAAAAATTAGCAAAGGCACCCATTTAACAAGGAATGATTTTAGAATCATCTAGGAGTTGGTTTAACTAGATTTGGGGTTGAAATGATTCCCCTAGGGATTTACAAAGTTGGCAATATATGGAGAAATGTATCATAATTATATGTTGCAAAGGAAGTATTGAAAAAAATGTTCAAAAACAAATTTATGATCATATAAGCATCTAGGAATTTGAATCAATGGATTTGGATCAAATATGGGCTCTCTATGATTTTCTAAAGTTTATCACAAAAATGGAAAAATAGGATTTTGATAAATATTTGCGAAGAAATTTTTTCTAGAAAAATGTGCAAGTTGCACCATCTGATGGATCATGAATTTATGAACTACTAGAAATTTGAATCATCAAATTTGGAGTCCATCTGATCATTTGGGAGACTTTTCAAATCTTTGGAAAAAGAAAAAAAGAAGAAGGAAAAGGATTTGGAGTTATACCTAATCATGCGCTCTGGACGTAGAATAACTGCTGGGCCAGCCCAACAACTCAGCCGCGCACAGAGAAGAGGGCGACGTTGAAGGCGCCTCCGCTGAGTGCGCCTCCAGAGGAGAGAGGCGGAAACTGCCGTGGGTGTTTCCACTTAAACTGCGTGGACCCGGCCGACAGTCGCTTAAAGATGGGGCCCGCTTGGCAGGTTCATCTCCAACATCCCGTGTGGGCGCGACGGGAGACAGAGGAGCGAGGTCGATCAGCACCGGTGCTCTCCCGGGCAGCTTGGTCCATCCTAGGCGAGGCTCCGGCCACTGGAATGACCAGCGCGGCGGGGCGCAACCGCAGGGAGGCAGTTCTCTGTCGGCGGGCTCTAGAACAGGTAGAGCCGCGACCGTGGCAGAAGGCTGCTTTGGCCGAAGCTGGGCACGGCGCCATGGGTCATCGGAGGGGGAGCGAGATTACGGGGAGGTTCCAGGGGGGCTTGTGAGGGCATTTTGTGATGGTTGGAAGGCGAGGAAGAGGGTGGGGTGCCTAAATTTGAGCAGGGCCCCGAGGCGGCAATGGCAGCAGAGGAGGAGGAAGGAGGCATGGGAGGAAGAATGGGGTGGCCTGGGGGTGTAAGGGAGAGAGAGGGAGCAAATGGAGCAGAGAGGGGGCTCAGGGTGGCCTTGTGTAGGCTAGCCCGAGGTTCATCGTGGACGGGGCTCACGGTCGACCGCGATAATGGTTCTGGTGGTCGAGGGAGCGAGCAAGGAAGGCTCTGACATGCTCGTGGGGATGGCTCAAGGTTCTGGGAATATAGAGGAGGAGCAACGTGTGCCCCAGATGGGAGCCGAGCGCGAGTAAGAAATGGCGGGCTCAGGTGGCACTCTTCGCGTGTAGAGCCGGTAGGGGAGAGAGAGGGAGGAGGGGGCCAATAGTGTGCCGTGTCCCAAACGCTGAGGCGACCTCGGGAGACATGGTCTCGACGCCGATGGTCAACTGGGTACCTTGGAATGGCATGCTATAGTGCGGGAGAGCACTGTAGCGCATTCCAGAGCGCGAGCTCTGCATGCCATGGTATTGTCTATGTGCTATGGGCGTGTCCACTAGTGTCTAGGGGTTCCAGGGGGAGTAGGATAAGAGGGAGACATCATTGGGTGCTCTGGGAACACACTGGAAGAGAGGTGGGGTGGAGGGAGAGGTGAACAATCACTGTCCAGAGGAGGAAAGTGAGGGTTTTCACCCGTCAATCATTGAGATATGGATGAATGGGTCTTATAGGGGGGTAGGTAATGATCAGGCACACCTCTGGTAAAAATTTGAGGCAAATGAGAATAGTGGAAGGGGTCAAAACAATAACTTTTGGAATTGACCGGAAGGTGTTTGATGCAAGTTTGGTCAAGTAAAAAGATTCTACTTTCCATGATATTTAACAGGGTCAAGTGGCATATAGAAATGTTGTGGATCACCAAGTTTGAGCTCATTTGAAGAAAGTTTCCAATGTAACTTTGGCAAACCCTAGAAATCAACATAAACTTGCTTAGATCTACCTAAGATAATCTATTCTCCTTGATGCACCACTTTGTGTAGTGTCATCATTTGGGTATTTGAGCATGTACACAAAGTTTCAGATCAAATGGAGAAAGTTGGCAATGTAAAGTTGTTCAAGTTTGGTTTTGGACAGAGAGGGTTTTTGGGCACTTCTGTGAACCAAAATGATTTTTATTGAGATGAAACTTTGCAAGATCACCACATTATGCATATGTGACTTGCTAGAATTTTCCTGGAATTATTTGAAAATATTTCTTATAGAAATATTTCAAATACTTGAAATGAACAGAAATGATTTGGAGGGTTTTGTCCAACATTTTGAACATGACCATGTGTTGAAACTCATATATATGGAAAATATATGTCCACTGAGTTCCCCTAAATTTTCTGAAATAGTTTTGAAGCTTTAAAATAATTTTAACCTATTGAAGACCATTTCTGGCATAAAGTAAAAAGCATTTAAATAATGTATCAAAATAACTTCTAAAATAATATTTGTGATTTTAGGGAGTCCTATATCTAATAGGATTCAAATATAATTTTTGAAAGATTTTTCACATCCCAGATTAAGTACTTGTAGTTCAAGCCTTAACTCAGGGTGTTTTTGGAAAACCTAATTTAGAAAATAATTTTTGGCCAAATTATTTTTGAAATAAAATACTATGTTGTCCTATACAGATGGCATGATCATTGGGAAAAGTTTTGGATCAAGGAGAGGGAGTATAAGAGTTGGAGGATTTATTTGATTTTTAGAGCACTTGCAAGCAATAGACAAAAATCCAATCAAAGCAAAAGTCCAAAACACTCAAAAGTTTGTGTCAAACCACATTTTGTCATGATTTATTAGCTTAAGTGTTGTGGCATGAACATGAGGGTGTGACAGACCTACCCCCTTACAAGAATCTTGTCCCCGAGATTCCCCAAACTAGGCGCGGAAAAGGAATACAAAAACTTAGATGTGGGGTAGTCTTCACGTCGTCATACTGCTTCTGCTTCCGTGTGGTGCTCCATTGAACCTTGATGTACTGTATGGTGCGGCTTCGTGCAAGACGTTCTGCTTGACCCAGGTTGCTGATTGTCTCTCGGATAGGTCAGGTCGGGCTGGAGGTCGGTGGCTCGATGATCGCTGTCCTTGTAAAGATCGGGCTAGTTAGGAAGTTGGAAACACTTCCGGAGTTGTGTCATGTGGAAAATGTGGTGCACATCGGATTACTCAAGTGGAAAATCCGGTTGGTAGTTGTCTACTTTTTGTCTTAAAGTGATCTCGAAGGGGGGGCGGGTCGATAGTCTTGGTGTGAGCTTCCCTTGGAAATGGAAATGCTTGGTTCCTTTGAGAGGAGTGGCTCGCGGATACACCTAGTCTTCAACGCAGGATTTTACTTCTTGATGACGGTAGTTGGTATAGTTCTTCCTCCTTGACATGGTGGTCTTCAGATGTTCCCTAACCAGCTGAATAGTTCTTCTTCCATCTTCGGGTAGATAAGTAGGTCACCAAATAAATATGACAATCAACTTGTCCAAGTACTCCATGAAGACTTTATTCACAAGGTACATAAATTAGGCTGGGGTATTGGTGGTGGTCACGGTTGAGTATGGGTCAAGGTGTTCTCGACCTAGAGCCAAAGCCCATGGTCATGATCCGACCATGTTGTGGCTTGGTAGATCCTAAGGGTTTCAAGGATTCTAGTGTGTGGGTGAACGTTTATCATCTTATCCTTAAGCATGGTTTATGAGATGCCAATAGTTCTACGTAGTCCTTAAAAAGAAATCACATCATATTATGGAAAGAATCATCTCGTATAGGTCAACTCCAATCATCAGTCATGCTATTCATAACCCCATGAATCCCGAGAGGAGGTCTAACAAACGCATACATGTCAACTATCCCAAAACTCATATGTATGGCTATACCTATGTAAAAATCCATGTCTAGAGCATACAAGCAGCTAAGATTGAATTAAACACCACAATCCAAGTGCTCAGCCTATTCGTCCAAGGTCCAAGATAGTGCATCTCTATCCTAAGGAAACACGTCGTATGCCACTCCAAGATCTTGTTTCCTCCCAATGAATCAACTCCAACAGCCCATTAACTTCCATCAATCACTACACAATCCATTAATTCTACAAATCCAATGTCTATGGTGTTGCACATGATCTCCTAAAGTCCCTATAATCCTCAAATACTTGAAAGGGCTATCTCTACTATAGTAAGTCCACCAATTTCCATTATCATGGTCAAGCAAACTCCAAGGTCAAGCTTATATAGATCCTGAAATCAACCCTGACAATTAATCCAATATCCTAGTTTATTGTCCACCAAGAAACAAGGTATCATGATTGAGATCATCAATCTAAATACAATTTCCTCCGAACCATGTAGACTTACTTAGCATCTATACTCCACTAGGATCACCTATCTAAATCCAAATCTCATGTCCAACAAGAATTCCTACATTTTCCCCCAAGTCATTATCGTAATGTCAACTATCTCCTATCAATATCCCCTGGCCAAGTCAAATCATTGTGCTCCCAAGAGTTTCAGTTTGCGATCGTAATTGTCCTACTATATCCAATTTACTCCAGGGTGAGGAAAGCTATGCTATATTATAAATATGATCCCTCCAAGTTCATCTATCACCATGAAAGCCTCATAATCCACCAAAGAGTCTTAGATAATTCCATGAGGTTACTAATATAAACTCATCAATTCATTTGTCCTCTATTCCTATATCCTCAGATCGGTCTTCCCTTTGGCATCGTCAGTTCTTGTGCTATATTAGGATGATAATGTGCTCGTTCACTATGTCCACAAGTTCCACAATGAACCCAGTGCTGTGCAAGGTTACATTGAGCTCGGTTATCTCATGAAGTTCAAAGGGTCTAGGGATGATTTTCTAGTCTTGAGGGGTAAACAAAACTCTACAGGGTTGCACTTGGTCGAGGAGGCTGTAGAAAAAGTCTTCAATGCTAGTTGGTTGCCGAAGTAGAATCCTTGGTGTATCTTGTCTTGCTGATCTTAAGTGGAGGAGAGAGATGAGATGGAAAAGTAGCATAGAGGAGGTGGGATGCCTAAAGGGGGTTCTATAGTGCAGGTGCAAACAAATAAGTGTCGAAAGGGCCAAACACAAGCATTAAGATAAGGAAAGTGATATAGTCGCGTACTTGTTGCCTAGGGCAAAAGGGCGACTGATATCAAAACATAAACAAATAAAAACAAGCAACACACAATCATGGTACTATTTGAACCATCATATGGACTCGACTATGCATAGGGGGTACATGACTCATCCTACTCTAGGGGTTCTCAGACTTAGTAGTCGTTCTTTTCTCCGTGCCTCATGCAATCTTCTGGGTTTTCCTCAAGTGCCGCTCTGTATTTTTTAGTTGTTCGATGAAACGATCCGCGTTGAGATTGAAGAATCTTCATCAACTTCTCGCCCGATGAGCTGACGGGGTGAAGGTCATTCCTCCTAGTTGTCATTGACTTGGTCTTCCATTGTCTTCTTAATCATGAGGATCCCTTTTGCCTTTTAAGGCATCAAGGGCTCGGGTAAGCAATCATTTATGCAATGACATTATAAGGCATAGTAGAGGTCCAACCTATCGGTTATGTTGATGACATCATCGACACCAAGAGCTGGGGATGAAGAGAACTCCTGCTCACTATAGTGAGGTGGAGCAAATGGTGAGGTTCTCATGCACTGGTGGTTGCAGATACATCAACGGTGAGGACATGGTTCCTCTGTTAGCAATGTATATCATGATCTTGCATATCTTACACCCTGATCGTTGTAGGACAAGGTTGCATCATCCTAGGGTAGTGTCAAGGGTGTCACCATCTTCTTGGTCTTGATGGTATCTTTGGTTGGCATCACCTTGGCATGTTGTCGTCTAACTTGTGTTTAGAAGACGTGGGCGAACGTCTGGCAAGGCATATTCCTCCTAGGCTATCCATGAAGATTACGAGGAATCCAGTGGTCAGGGACATGAGGGTGCTAGCGACCGTTTGCAAAAGTTTTGAAGAGGAAGAGGTCAATAAGGAAAATATATCTTAGTTTTTGAAAATCTCAAAAGGGAAGAGAAGAATAGATAGTTTTTGAAAATTGGCAATAATTTAGAAAATAGTTTTACCCTAACTAATGACCATGCTAACTAAGGCTTCCTACAGTTAGGATGGCTTCGATACCAGCTCTGTGGGGACCCCGACTCATAAGTCGTGATCACCGAATGCACACGCACAATGATCCTAGGGATCAATGCTCACTGAACACATAGAAGCTGAATAACAAGAGTCTTACATCCATACATACCGTCTCACACAAATTGTGACCATTATGGTCAAGTCTTGAGTATATCATCGCAGTAAAAATCTCTGTCGATAGCTTGGAAGCATGCCATCTTCCTTAACCCTACACACATTCTGACTGCGACAACATCCTAGAGCGCACGATCATCACCGAAGAACTCTTCACCAAATTCCTGTTCTTTCAAGCCTGGCCAAGTAAATAGCCAGGGACAAGCCAGTGAGTATGTTTGAATGTACTAGCAGGCAACCTAAGAGTGATAATAGAATAGTTATGCAAGGCTCTACCGCTAATTTGACAATTTTGCGGAAAGCTAGTTTTTCTCATGCAAGTATGATCAACACTTATCAAGGACATGAATGCGTCTGCAACAAGTATCAGGAGGTTACAGCCATCAATATCGAGAGCGAGAGAGAGAGAGAGAGAGAGTTATAAATAACTCATGTTCAAGATAATCATGACTTTCTCATGAACCACATTAACAGTATTACTAAACCGTGTTCTTTGTCAGAATCATATGGACATAGTCTAAGCAGCACCACCCAACTGTCCTTGACCGTGGACACGGCTATTCGAATAGTTTGACACTCTGCAGAGGTTGCACACTTTACCCACAAGATCCGGGAAGCTTTCGTGTAATCCACGACTCGCGGTACCTCAAGCACCCGATCACTACCTTTCCCTAGCCGTGGCTAACATAGAGTCGACTCGATTGGCAACAACCCCCGTCCCATAGTCATGTTTTAGTTCAACGGAGCCACGCTCCCATATCTATCACATAATGCGAGCACGGGGGTACCAATGATGTGTCCGGTGCCTTGTGAAAACAGTCATGGCCGCCTATCCAAGCACGGCCCCGTCCCGAGAGTGACCATGCCACTCCCGTCACTAGTAATGCGGGCATCCGTGCTAGCACAAACTATGTAATCAATAATGCCCCATCCCATAAGGGGTAGTGTGCTTGTACATGGTTGGTTGGGATGGTAGACAATCTTAAATCTAATCCACCTCTAGAAACAACACTTTCATCAAGCCTTGGTACACTACTTCTCCACCAAGTAGTGACCCATTGGGCTTTCGAGGGATTTCTCTCAAAGTGATTTTCATGGAATTTATGCAAGTCCATGCATCAACAACTATGGTTTCACCATCATATCTCTAAGCACAAAATAGAGCTAAGAATTATGCACGTATCAACAGACCATGCATCAAAGCTACATGCATAACAAGCTCATCATCAACACCATCATCATGCATACGAAATTTATCGATGAACAAAAGGGGTATATCATGGTCAAAGGGCTACTTGCCTCGTTCATCAGAGTCTTCAAATCTTCCGGTCCCTCTCGAAGTACTCCGTCTACTTCGTCAATTACCGTTGGAAACAATCAAAATATGCAATACAACAAGGCAAAAATAAAAGTGCTCTAAAAATAGGAATTGGACTTTTCTAGGATACCTCTGGTCATATGAGGAATGACCAAAGTGGTTTCATTGAAAGTGGATCAATGGATTCTTTTGATAATTCCAATATGATGGAATCAAGAGAGTAGTGGATTTGCAAGAAGTGCACAGAAAAATTATTTTGAAAAATGAACAAAGGCACCCATTTAACAAGGAATGATTTTAGAAGCATCTAGGAGTTGGTTTCACTGGATTTGGAGTTTAAATGATTTCCCTAGGGATTTGCAAAGTTGGAAATATATGGACAAATGGAGCAATATTTTATGTTACAAAGGAAGTATTGGAAAAAATGTTCAAAAACTAAGTTATGAACATATAAGCTTCTAGGAATTTGAATCAATGGATTTGGATCAAATATGGGCTCTCTATGATTTTCTAAAGTTTATCACAGAAATGGAAAAATAGGATTTTGATAAATATTTGTGAAGAAATTTTTTATTGAAAAATGTGCAAATTGCACTATGTGATAGATCATGAATTAATTTATGAACTACTAGAAATTTGAACAATCAAATTTGGAATCCATTTGAATATTTGGGAGATTTTTCAAATCTCTGGAAAAAGAAAAAGAAGAAGGAAAAGGATTTGGAGTTATACGTAATCCTGCACTCTGGTCGTAGAATAGTTGCTGGCATGGCCTAGCAGCTCAGCCGCGCGCAGAGAAGGGGGTGATGTCGAATCTGCCTCCGCTGAGTGTGCCTCCATAGGGGAGAGGCAGAAACTGCCTTGGGTGTTTCTACTTAAACCGGGTGGACTCGACCGATAGTCGCTTACAGACGGGGCCCGCTTGGCAGGTTCATCTCCAACCTCCCGCGTGGGCGTGACGAGAGACAGAGGAGCGAGGCCGATCGGCGTCGGCACTCTCCCCGGCGGCTTGATCCATCCCAGGCGAGGCTCCAGCCACCGGAATGACCAGCGCGGCGGGGCACAACCGCAGGGAGGCAGGTCTCCATCGGCAGGCTCTGGAACTGGTTGAGCCACAACTGTGGTGGAAGGCTGCTTCGGCCAAAGCTGGGCATGGTTCCATGGTTCACCGGAGGGGGAGTGAGACAGCGGGGAGGATCCAGGGCTTGTGAGGGCCTTTGGTGGTGGTTGGAAGGAGAGGGAGAGGCTGGGGTGCCTGAATTTGAGCAGGGCCCCGAGGCTGCAATGGCGGCATGGGAGGAGGAAGAAGGGACGAGAGGAAGAATGGGGTAGCCTGGGGGTGTAAGGGAGAGAGGGAGAAAATGGAGAGAGGGGGGGGGGGGCTCAAGGTGGCCTTATATAGGCCAGCCCGAGGTTCAACATGGACGAGGCTCACGACCGACCATGTGAATGGTTCTGGTGGTCGAGGGAGCGAGCAAGGAAGGCTCTAACGTGCTCGCGGGGATGGCTCAGGGTTCGGGAAGGTTGAGGAGGAGCAACGTGTGCTCGAGGCGGGACCCGAGCGCGAGCAAGCAATGGCGGGCTCAAGCGGCGCTCTGTTCGCGTGCGGAGCTGGCACGGGAGATAGGGAGGAGGGGGCGACAGGGTGCCGTGTCCCAAACACCGAGGCGACCTTGGGAGACACGGTCCCGGCGCCCAAGGTTGAGGGGGTGCCTCAAAATGGGCATGCTACGTTGCGGGAGAGCACTATAGCGCGTTCCAGAGCGCGAGCTCTGCACGCCATGGCATTTTCTATGTGCTATGGGCGTGTAGTGTCTAGGAGTCCAGGGGGAGTAGGATAAGAGGGACACAACATCGGATGCTCCGGGAACACACTGGAAGAGAGGTGGGGTGGAGGGAGTGGTGAACAGTGGCTGTCCAGAGGGGTAAAGTGAGGGTTTTCACCCCTTAATCATTGAGCTATGGATGAATGGGTCTTTCTGGTGGTCGGTGATGATCAGGCACACCTCTGGTAAAAATTTGAGGAAAAGGAGAATAGTGAAAGGGGTCAAAACAGTAACTGTTGGAATTCACCAGAAGGTGTTTGATGCAGGTTTGGGCAAGTACAAAGATTCTACTTGCCATGATATTTTTCAGCATCAAGTGGCATATAGAAAAGGATTGGATCAACAAGTTTGAGCTCATTTGAAGAAAGTTGCGCATGTAACTTTGGCAAACCCTAGAAATCAACATAAATGGGATTGCTTAGATCTAGCTTAGCCAATCTCTTCTCCTTGATGCACCACTTTGTGTAGTGTCATCATTGGGTTATTTGAGCATGTACACAAAGTTTGGGATCAAATGGAGAAAGTTGGCACTATAAGTTGTTCAAGTTTGGTTCTGGACAAAGAGGGTTTTGGGGCACTTTTGTGAACCAAAATGTTTTTATTGAGATGAAGCTTTGCAAGATCATCACATTATGCATATGTGAGTTGGTAGAATTTTCCTGGATTTAGTTGAAAATGTTTCTTATAGAAATATTTCAAATACTTGAAATGAACAAATATGGATTTGGAGGGTTTTGTCCAACATTTTGAACATGACCATGTGTTGAAACTCATATATATGGAAAATATATGTCCATTGAGTTCCCCTAAATTTTCTCAAATATTTTTGAAGCTTTAAAATAATTTTAACTTATTGAAGACCATTTCTGGCCTAAAGAAAAAGCCTTCAAATAAAATAGCACAATAACTTCTATAATAATATTTGTGGTTTTAGGAAGTCCTATAACTAATAGGATTCAAATATAATTTTTGAAAGATTTTTCACATCTCAGATCAAGTACTTGTAGTTCAAGCCTTAACTCAGGTTTTTTTTGGAAAACCTAATTTATAAAATACTTTTTGGCCTAATTATTTTTGAAGTAAAATACTATGTTGTCCTATACACATGGCATGATCATTGGGCAAAGTTTTGGATCAAGGAGAGGGAGTGTAAGAGTTGGTGGATTTACTTGATTTTTAGAGCACTTGCAAACAACAAATAAAAATCCAATCAAAGCAAAGTCCAAAACACTAAAAGTTTTTGTCAAACCACATTTTTTCATGATTTATTAGCTGAAGTGTTGTGGCATGACAATCAGGATGTGACAGGCCTTTTCCTGGAAATTCCTCTAATAATTATGGTAATTCGTATGGTTATTCTTCTTACAATAGTAATAGGAACCCCTCTGATCTTGAGAATAATATTAAATAATTTATCAATGCTCAAAAAGTTTTCAATACTACGATAGAAGAAAAGTTGAATAAGGTTGATGATATGTCTAGAAGCATTGATAGAATTTCTCATGTTGTTGAAAATCTCAATATTAAAGCCACGGGAGAAAGGTTTCATCGAAGTCAATTCCTTCCACTTGTGTGTAACCTCGAGCAACAAGACAAGCTTTGTTTCTGAAAACTTGACCATGCTCATCTTGCTTGTCACGATAGATCTATTTGGTGCCAATAATATTGTGCTTGCGAGGACCAGGACATTTGACTAGTTCACAGACATTATTCAACTCAAACTGTTGAAGCTCTTCTTGCATAGCTTGAATCCATTTAGGTTCCATGAACGCTTCATCAACTTTCTTTGGTTTAGATATAGAGACAAATGCAAAGTGACCACAGAAGTTTGCTAGTTGTGTAGAACGAGTAAGGGGACCAGCTGCATTGGTACTATCAATGATCTTCTCAATTTGGACTTCATTTTCAACTCGAGGATGAACTGGACAAAGATTTTGCTCTTGCTGATTGTTGTCTTCATCTTTAGCATTGGCTTCAATATGAGCATTGTCTTCATGTTGATTAGATGTAGAAATGATGATTTCGTCTTCAGCCTATTCGTCGGTGGGTATGATTTCTCCAGTACCCATTAGCTTGATAGTCTCACTTGGTGTAGCTTCATCTAGCACATTTGGCTGGTGCTCTCTTTGCGAGCCGTTAGTCTCATCGAACCGCACATCTATAGTTTCAACCACTTTATTGTGAAAGAGGTTGAAGACTATGTAGGCGTGCGAATCCTTTCCGTAACCAAGCATAGAACCTTCATGTGCTTTCGGTGCAAATTATGAAGTGTGATGCGGATCCTTGATCCAGCACCTATCACCAAAGACTTTGAAATAACTGATGTTTGGCTTCTTACCAGCCAGAAGTTCATAGGATGTCTTCTTGAAGAACTTATGAAGATAAACTGTGTTGATGGTGTGGCATGCAGTATCAATGGCTTCAGGCCAAAACTTTCTTGGAGTCTTGTATTCAACAAGCATCGTGTGTGCCATCTCAATGAGGGTTCTGTTGTTGCGCTCCATGATGCCATTCTGCTGAGGTGTGTATGGAGTAGAGAACTCATGTGTGATGCCCAATGTATCAAGATAAGTGTTGAGGCCGGTGTTCTTGAACTCTGTGTCATTGTCACTCCTGATGTGCTGGATCTTGATGTCATAGTTGGTCATGGCACGGGTTGCAAAGTGTTTGAAGACATCCTTTCAGTTTTATAGAGAATTATGTCCACCCAGGTATATCTTGAATAATTATCAACAATAACAAAGCCATAAATATGTGCAGCGGTAGTAAGGGTAGAGTAATGAGTAGGGCCAAATATGTCCATGTGAAGCAACTTGAAGGGGCGTGACGTAGTCATGATTGTCTTCGAGGGATGCTTGGCCCTAGTCACCTTCCCAGCTTCACAGGCACCACAGAGATGATCTTTCTTGAACTTGACGCCCTTGATGCCAATGATATGCTTCTTCTTCATGAGAGTGTGTAAGTTCCTCATGCCCACATGTCCTAGCCTTTGATGCAAAGCCAGCACTCTGAAGCTTTTCCTAGAAGACATATGGCAAGCTATGGTACTGACGAGAAATCTACCATATATAGATCACCTCTTTGATAGCCTTTGAAGAATAAAGATTTGTCAGTTTCCATTAGCACAAGACAACGATACTTTCCAAATATCACAATCATGTTCAGATCACAAAGCATTGCGACATACATTAAGTTGTATCCAAGGGATTCAACAAGCATCACTGTGTCCATGTGTTGATCCTTTGAGATAGCAACTCTACCTAGGCCCAATACCTTGCTTTTAACAGTGTCAACGAATGTGATGTGGCTTTTAGTAGATGGACGTAGGGTTGAATCCATGAGAAGACTTTGATAACTAGTCATGTGGTTAGTGCATCCACTGTCCATGATCCATTTAGTGGCTTCCGGAGTCGTACCCTACAGTGCAGTTAGCGGGATAGGCTTCACCAAGAGTATTGTGAAGCAAAAACATGTAGCGAACAAGCATATTATCAAAGTTAAGATTCCGGTTTTGTAGGATAGGATACTTGTCAAAAAACCCTGGGACGAAATAAATAGTAAGACCATTCTGGCACTTTATCTTGCATCCCACAAGATGTTTTAGGTCCCAAACATTGGCGTCTGAAGTCTTTGATTTCCGGCTGGAGACCTTTCCCTGCAAGAGAAGTTAACTCTTCTTAACCACCCACATCTTCAGGGGTGACTTAGAAGCAATAAGTCTAAGTGCAACATCTGAGAATTTTGGCTTTGGAGGCCTAGCAAATAGTTTTGCAGGAGGTGAATAGTACTCATAAGAATATGCAGAAAAGTCTTTGTTCTGTGAACATAGCGGGTAGAAGAAACACACTCATATTCATGAGTCTGATCATGGTTTCCCTGCAAAACATTGGCGTTATGCTGACCTTGTGAGGTTCTCTGTCTGTATGAAGGCTTTGGGCCATATAACACCTTTGGTCTGGGGTTTGTCTTCTTCCCAGGTGGTGTCATGACAACATTCATAGGAAGCTTCTCAATACAACTTTTGGGCACCCAGATCTTCTTCAAAGGTGTCCCATTCCTGCAGTTAGTACCAATAAACCTGGCAAACACTTCACCATTCTAATTCTTAAACAACTTATAATTGGCATCAAAGGATTCATCAATGATAATGGGGTTAGCACAAGTGAAGCAAGATATGGTGGATGGGTCCACTGAAGGATCCTTAGCAGCAACCCACGTGGTTTTGGGGTACTGTCGGGTGGTAGGTGCGACATATGCCAACGGATGGCTTATCATTGTGGGAGCCAGTAAGACATCGCCGGTGCCTGGAAACGGGATGAGGCGAAGACATGCACGCCGGCGAATCTTACCCAGCTTCGGGGCTCTCCGTGGAGATAACACCCCTACTGCTGCTCTGCGGGGTCTCCGCATGATCACTAGATGGATAAGTTGCTACAAGCTGCTCCTAGAGCTGTTCGGTGAGAGGAAGACGAAGGGCACGGCTAGCTCCTCTCTTCCCTCTATGTGGTGGTTAAAACTATCAGAGTCCAACCCTTTGCATGGGTGTCCCGGGGGGTTTATATAGGCCTACCCCCCGGGGGTACAATGGTAATCCGGCCTGGGCGTGGGCCCAGGCTGTCAGCGTCTACGTCCGCCGGCTTCTGGGGCCCGCCGACTGGTGGGTCCCGCCGGCTACCGGCCCCACCGCTTGGGGGGTCTTGTTACTGTCGCCTCGCCTCTGATGACGAGGGCTTTGTTGAGGTAAGCATGGCTACAGTGCCGCCGCCTTGCGGGCGCTCACTGTAGACTTACCTCGTCTTGTCCGCTTGATGGTGCACGCGCCCCGAGGAGGGGGGCAAGCTGGCTGCAGGAAGCCGGCTTGGCCTTAGGCCGGCTAGGGGAGGCCAGGCCGCCTTCGGATGTCTCTCTGACCGAAGGGGCCCGCCGCATCTGGGCCGTACCAGCGGCCCGTCGTGGATGGCGTCATGGTTCGCATGGCAACAGTGCCTCGCCGGACAGGAGATGTCTGCCCTGTACGGCGTACTGTAGCCATGCTTGTTCCGAGATTCGAGGGTGGCAGGGTCCACTGTAGCCACACCCCGTCTCGTCACTGTTATGGGGGGTTGACTATAGGGTGCGGCCCATGGCCGCCTACCATGGGCCGGCTTTCTTGGAGCCAGTCCTACATGGTCCGGCTTTCTTGGAGCCGGCCCTTCATGGGCGGCTTTCTTGGAGTCGGCCCTGTTATGGTGTCCCCCGAAGATTGCTTACGGCCGGGCCGCCTTCCGCTAGTCGGCCTAGGCGATAGCCGGCCGGACGAAGGCGGCCCCGTGTCTAGGGAGCCTCAAGGCTCCGTCGGCCCATTGTTTTTTCTGAGGGCCAAAGGGAGCCGGTTAGGCTACACGTGGTCATTTACTCCGACAGTAGTCCCCGAAGCTGGTTGGGCTTCACGGCTGAAGGGGGAACGAGAAGCTCGGCCAGCTTCCTATCCCGAAGAGCCGGCGGGTAGGAGCCGACCTCCTTTGCACATGCCTTCTCGGTGAAGCCTTTCCAAATTCCAAAGGCGGGAAAACAGCTGGTGCGCCAGCCAAGCGACGGGTTGACCGCCCGCCACCCACGCGCCGCGTGGCTCCCTTCGGCTGGGAGGGCCTGCCAGCCCACGCGCGCGATGGGACACCGCTGCAGGCCAGGGCCCACCACTTCTGCGCCTCGGCCCGTGCACGGATCTTTTGTGGCCCGAAACCGACCGCACGTCTTCCGGCGGCGGTTTCCACTCGCCATCAAGGCGCGATAATCGCGGGTCGTCGGGGAGTGGGCGCAGTTAATCCCACGCCCCCTCCCCCGCGCCTCGCCTCCTCGGCTTCGCTGTTGCGAGGCTATAAGTAGGGGCGGGGAGGGGGAGCAGCAGTTGTTCGCACGCTCGCCTTCGCCCGCCTCCTCCCTTTCCTTCCTTGCCGCGGTAGCCCTTCGCCGTGCTCCCGCTCCGCCATTACTTTCCTCTTCCCAGCGTGCCGCAGGCCTGCTACCTCCGCGCTGAGCGCTCTTCGCTGCCACGCTTGCCGTTATGGCTCCGACGTCGAGCTCTTAGGACGGCTCCACCGTCCGCGACGACCACATCGATTTCCTCCGCAAGACGCGGCGGCTGCCCCGCGAGCATCTTGTGCGAGTCCGTCTTGCGCTAGCGAGGGAGGTTTCGCTGGCACCGGAGGAAGGCGAGCGAGTAATCTTCAACTCGCACTGCCTGCGCGGCGTTGGCCTCCCCGCGAGAGGCTTCTTCCGCGCATTTCTTGATTTCTACCAGCTTCAGCCGAACCACCTCACCCCCAACACGGTGGTGCTGCTGTCGGCCTTCGTCTTGTTGTGCCAGGGTTTCCTTGACGTCCTCCCCACCATTGAGCTCTGGGGGAGCTCTTCCAATCCAAGCTCGGCACGGTCGTCGCGGGCGTGCCGGCTCCGTGTGGCGCCTTCATCGCCATAAGGAGGTCCACCGCCGACAACCCCTTCCCTCCTATTGCGCTGATCCAGTTGGTGAAGCTCTGGCAACGTTCTTACTTTGACGTCAAGAACGTTGCCCCAAATGGCGATTATGTCAATTTGCCGGCTTACGTGGCTGGCCCGCCGGCTGCGAGGCCGGCTTCATGGTCCTACCGGGCTAGGTCGCTAACGCCGACTGGAGCTGGTGCCGTCACCCGGCTTCAGGTGCTGTTCCAGTCGGAGCGCCTGACCGGGCCTGACTTGATCGTCGCCTTCATCGAGCGCCGGGTTCTCCCGCTTCTGGGCCGCCCTCATCTGATCTGTCAGATGAGCGACCGCTTCGACCCGAGCCTGCTCAGCACTAGGGAGATGCCTCACGAAGAGGTGTCGTACATGGTGAACTATATCGCTAACTGCAAGCTCACCGAGGACTGGCAGTATGGCAAAGCGTCGTACTCTCGCGCCAATCCACCACCCTTTGTAAATTTTCTTTGTTCCTTTGTTGCCCAATTTTCTTTTCTGACCGACTCTTGACCAGACGGTTTGTCTTTAATTAGAATCCTCTCCTTCATGCTTCGGCCGGGACCGCGGGGCCGGAGCGTGAGTTCGCCCTCGACCGCGCGGCGGACGACCTCGAGGACGCCGACTTGGTGGCGGCCGCCCTAGACAATGACGCCGCAGGGGGCAGTGGCGAGACAGGCGGCTCCGGCTTCACTGCCGGCTTTGACGACTGACCCGATGACGACGAGGCCGATCCCATTCCGCGCCGCCAGCCGGCTACTGATCCCCAAGGTTGTCCCATCCGGCGGGCCGACCGCGCGAGGCGGCGCACAAAAGCGCCGAGTGGCGCCAAGTTTCGTCGGAGGCCGGCCGAAGAAGCCCAAGGGATCTGCGGCGGCGACCAAGTGGGACGAGGCGGCCGCGAAGGCGGGCTGCTTCCGCAAAGTGGTGAAGTAGCCGCAGGCGATCTCGGCGTAAGTTTTGGCCCTTACTTATTTTTCTTCCTTTCTTTAGTCAATGTTCTTCTAAGGCCCTTTTTCCGTTTTGCCAACCAGGGCCCCGCTTTCTCTTGAGCGGACTACCGCCGCCTCCATAGTCGGCGGAGCGGGAGGATCTGTGGGCTCCCGTCGCATAGACCCCCGCGCCGAGCTTCAGGCGGCGACGGAGCGGAACACGCGGGAGGCGTGGGAGGAGCGGGAGGAGCGGGAGGCGGAGGAGCGAAGGGCAGCCGCCCCCGAGCCGGCCCAGGAGATGATGGCGGAGTCGGCCGAGGCGCACTCCGACGCTGCAGCCAGGGCCCGGGCGAAAGCCGAGGCTGCAGAGAGGGCGGCGGAGGCCCTGCGTGGCCAGCCTCCGCAACTTGTCATCCCCCTCCGCTCCGCGCTCTCGGGCGTCCTAGTGCCCCCGACAGAGGAAATCGGCCGCGACCCGCCCGCGATGAAGAGGGAGGGGGCGACGTAGTAGTCCCGGAGGGAGAAGTGGTGCCGCCGCCGCCGGCCGGGACTGGCCAAGGCGGCCAGCCCGAGGTCCCGCCTGAGCAGCCGGCGGGAGGAGAGCCAACTTCAACGGTGGATTTTGTAGTCCTGTCGCCGACTCGTCGGCGTGCAGGGAGGGCGGCTTCAGAGCTGGATCCGCAGAGGGCGGCCAGCTCCAGCTCGTTGTCGCATGATCTGGAGTCGGCCACAGCTAGCTCGCCGGGGTGGACGCCGGGCGGTGGGACGGCCGCGCTGAACTTGGCGGCGCAAGATGTTCGCAGCCGTCTTCAGGCTCAAGCCACCGCGCTGCAGCAATGTACCCGAGAGTTTCTTGCGACCCGGGCGGTCATTCGGGTGAGTTTTCTTGCTCATGATTTTTTCCGTGGGGGCGCGTCAGCGCACCCACTGGGTGTAGTCCCCGAGTTCCGAGCCGGCTGCTGAGCAGGCGGCTTGGAACTTCTTCGAAGACTTTGCCTTACTGATTTGCTTTTGCCTTCGCAGGATTATCACAACCTCCACGCCGCTACCTTCAACTCCCAGGTCCGGGAGGCAAATCAAAGGGCCGCCGATCTGACAGAGAGCCGGCGTGAGTGTCTTTGTCTTTTTATCTCATGTGGGGGCGCGTCAGCGCACCCACTGGGTGTAGTCCCCGAGATTCGGGCCGACTGCTGAGCAGTCGGGTCGGATCTTTCTTGCCGACTTCTTTCTTAACTTCTTCTTTCCATATTGGCAGGAGCCAACGCCGACTTGAGGCAACAGCTGGGTGTGGCCCAGACCGCCCTTCGCACCAAGGAGGGCGAGCTTAGTGCTCTGGCTCTGGAGCATGACCGCCTGGCCAAGAGACTGGCCGACCAGGAGGAAAGCCACAGGGCAGCCCAGAAGGCGGCGCAGGACAGTGAGGCCGCCCTCAAAGCTGAATACGAGACCGAGGTGGTGAGCTGGGCCGAGGCATGGCAAGCTCTGAGCGAAGGCTACGACCGAGTCGAGGATTTGGTTGATGGTAGGCTGCCTTCTTCTTCACTTTGCTTGTTCCTTGTAGGACAGTTTATCTCCTGACTTGCTATGTTTCTTTCTTCTTTGTGAAGAGTACTTTCCTGGCTATTTTGTCGCCGCCAACCAAGCCATCGATGCTCATCGCGAGGCCCGGCGGCAGGCTGGGGTTGAGATCACGTCGGGTGCCAACAGATTGCTTGAGGAGCAGCTTCTGGCGATCTAGGCCCACCTTCAGCCGGCCTACCGCATGCTCCGCCGGCTTCAGCGCGCCGGAGCACAGGTGCTGGCCGCCCTCTGGCCTGGCAAAGTAATTCCTCACACCCCCAGTCGTACTGCCGACTGGCTGGAGATAGCCGTCGGCCGCCTTGAGGCCTGGATGGCCTCAGCAGCTTGATCCGGCGACCGCGGGGCGCTAGAGTTTGTCCGGGCTTGGTACCCTGGGCTGAACTTAGACCAACTGCGCACCTGGCAGCAGGAGGCTGACGAGGAGCTGGAGGCGGTGCGGCCGGCTATCATCCAGCGCGTTTGCTCCTGAGGTGAACGAGGACGGCGTCGCGCAGCCGGAAGAATGGTTCGGGCTGAACCCGGCCGACGGTGAAGACTCGGCGGAGGAGATTGACTCCAGCGACGAGGGCGAGGAGGAGGAGGAGGAGGAAGACGGCGAAGGCGCTGTGCCGGATGTTGGAGCAGCCAGCCAGCCTCAGCCTGACCGTGCCTCCAGCAACGAGGCGCACGCGAATGCCCCGCCTGCTGCCGGTGATGACCAGGTCGAGACTCGCCAGCCGGCCACTCCTCCAGCCGACACTGTCGCTTCAACCAATCTTCCTGACGCTCCGGGCGCTCCCTTGGCTTGATTCACTGTTTTTATTTTCCTGCTCGACACTCTTTGAACAGATTTGTTATCTTTGCGCAATTCCACCCATGGGGGTGTATTCAAACTTCGTTGAATGCCGGCCTCTCAAAGGCCTTTTGTGTAAATATTATTATGCATGAGCTTGGCTTCCATTCCTACTTGCTTTTTATCTCTCGGCTTTTTTCCTTTGCCGCCTTCCTTTGGGTGCCGCCTTCCCAGCCGGACAGCTGCTCTGCAGTCTGTGGCCGAGTAAGGAGTTCAACCGTCTGGGAAGGCAAGTACTCAAGCTTTCTTAGATTGTAGCAGAGTGGGAAAGGAAGCCGGCCAGCCGGCTGCTTCAACAGCCGGTTGGCGAGGGGGAAGCCGGCTTGTGTTATGTAAGTTCTTTAGTCCTTAGCCGTTTTTCATGTGGGCATCCTTTCCGCCTTCAACTCTCGCTAGTCGGCAGTCGATTCTTCGAGCTGTGCCTTTCGCGAGAGAGGGCTTGGGTGTCGGCACATTACTTGTCTGACTGCAGGTAGAACTTGGACATAACTCAAGGCGGCGAGTCCCCGGGCCGACTAGTCGGACCCGGTGTCGGACGGAGAAAATAAATGTGGTAGGGCAACCATGGGTATGATACCCGACATACATAGATAAAATAGGGTAGTCCCCGAGAACTCCTCGGGGGGCCCGTTGTCTGATACTTAATACAAAAGGTAGCGTGATACATACTGCATTCAACTGTAAAATCTTCGAAGAAGATTAGCGTTCCATGGGCGCTCCGACTCCTTGCCGGAGTCGTCTCTCTTGCGTGCCTTCGGCTTCTGTGCGTCGATTAAGTAATAGGAGTCGTTTCCCAGAGCCCGGCTGATGACGAAGGGGCCTTCCCAAGGTGCTGAGAGCTTGTGCTGGCCGGCTGTTCGCTGTATCAGCCGGAGCACAAGGTCTCCCTCTTGGAAGGATCTTGGCTTCACCCTTCGGCTGTGGTAACGGCGCAGACCTTGCTGGTAGATGGCGGACCGGCTGAGGGCTAACAGCCGGCTTTCTTCCAGCAAGTCGACACCGTCTTCTCTTGCTTCTTTAGCCTCCGCCTCCGTGTACATGGTGACCCGAGGTGAGTCGAATTCGATGTCAGTTGGGATGACAGCCTCGGCACCATATACAAGGAAGAAAGGGGTGAAGCCGGTTGACTTGTTTGGGGTAGTGCGCAGACTCCAGAGGACGGCCGGCAGCTCGTCGAGCCAGCAGCCGGCCGACCGCTCCAGCGGCACGACCAGTCGGGGCTTGATGCCGGAGAGGACGAGGCCGTTTGCTTGCTCGACTTGGCCGTTTGACTGCGGGTGGGCAACGGACGCTAAGTCCAGTCGGATGCCCTGTGTCGCGCAGAAACGTGCCAGTGCTCCCTTGGCAAAATTTGTGCCGTTGTCGGTGATGATGCTGTGTGGCACGCCATACCGAGTTGTAATATCCGCAATGAATGTTACGGCAGTCGGCCCATTCAGTTTCTTGATCGGCTTTGCTTCAATCCACTTGGTAAATTTGTCCACGGCGACAAGCAGATGTGTCATGCCGCCGCGCGCCGTCTTGAATGGGCCGACCATGTCCAGCCCCCAGACGGCAAAGGGCCAAGTGATGGGGATGGTCTTAAGTGCCGAAGCCGGCAGGTGTTGCTTGGAGCCGAAGACTTGGCACCCTTTGCAGTGTTTGACTAGTTCCTTGGCGTCCTCCAAAGCAGTCGGCCAGAAGAATCCATGGCGGAATGCTTTGGCGACGAGCGCCCTGGAGGCGGCATGGTGGCCGCATTCACCTTGGTGGATGTCTTCGAGGATTGCTATGCCTTTCTCTGGCTCGACGCAGCGCTGGAAGACTCCGGTAGCACTGCGCCTGACTAGCTCTTGGTTCATTATTGTGTAAGCTCCGGCTCGGCGTTGGACTTGTCTTGCCGAGATCTCGTCAGTCGGTAGCTCTCCATTTACCAGGAAACGGAGGATGGGCTGGGCCCATGATGGAGCTGTGATTTCTTCGACTGCCAAAACGGCTACTGCAACCAGGGTGGGCGGGCTGGGTTGTGAGGAGTTGGAGTCGGCCTCCGCCTGCTGTGTTGCTGCAGTCCCCGGGCCGGGTTCGACTATGGCAGTCCCCGAGCCGGCTGCCGAAGTCCCCGGGCCGCCTGCCTGGTCCCCGAAGTCGGATCCGACTGCGTCGGGGTCAGGCGGCACGAAGATGGAACTGGATTCCGGAGACGGCTTGACAGATGGCTTGAGGAGGCGTTGGAGGGCGACGCCGGTTGGTATAGCTTGCCGGGTGGAGCCTATTCGTGCCAGGGCATCTGCTTGCTCATTGTCGGCCCGTGGCACGTGAAGGAACTCGCACCCCTCGAAATATCCGCTGAGCTGCTGGACGAGGAAACGGTAGCTTGCCATGTTTGCGTCCTTGGCATCCCAGTCGCCGGATGATTGCTGAACCACTAAGTCCGAGTCGCCATAACACAGGATCCGGCGGATGCCGAGTTCCTTGGCTAGCCGGAGCCCATGTATGAGCGCCTCGTACTCGGCCACATTGTTGGAGGCGGCAAAGTGGATTTGCAGTGTGTATCTGAGCTTGTCGCCCTTGGGAGAGGTGAGGACGATGCCGGCTCCCAAGCCGGTGCGCATGTTGGATCCATCAAAGTGCATCCGCCAATGAGTGGAGTCGGGGGCCGGTGGCAGGTACTGGGTCTCGGCCCAGTCGACGAGGAAGTCGGCCAATGCTTGGGACTTGATGGCGGTGCGGGGCTGATAGTAGACTGTGTAAGGAGCCAGCGCGATGGCCCATTTCGCCACTCGGCCGGATGCATCCCGACTGCCTATGATCTCGGCAAGCGGGGCAGTGCATACGACCGTGATGGGATGCTCTTGAAAGTAGGGCTTGAGTTTCTTGGAGGCGAAGTACACACCATAGCACATTTTCTGATAGTGCGGGTAGTTCTGTTTTGAGGCGGACAATACTTCGCTTAAATAATATACTGGCCTCTGGACTAGCTGAGCTCGGCCTTCCTCGGGATGCTGGACTACGATGACCGTGCTGACCACCCGGCTGGTAGCGGCGATGTAGAGGAGCATAGGCTCCTTCTCAGTTGGGGCCGCCAAGACAGGTGGTGTGGACAACATCTTCTTCAGCTCATGGAAAGCTTGGTCCACCTGGTCACTCCACTCAAAGTGAGTGGACTTCTTCATGAGTCGACAGAGGGGGAGAGCCTTTTCTCCGAGCTGGCTCATGAAGCGGTTCAAGGACGCCATGCATCCAGTGAACTTCTGGACGTCTCGCAGCTTGGTAGGGACCTTCATTCTCTCTATAGCCTTGATCTTTACTGGGTTGCACTCGATGCCGCGGAGACCAGAAAGCCCAGAAGCTGGCTGGCTGGTACCCCGAACACGCATTTCTCCGGGTTGAGCTTGATCTGAAACCGGCGCAGATTCTCAAAGGTCTCCTTGAGGTCTTCCAGCAGGGTGCCGCGCTTCTCCGTCTTCACCACGACATCGTCTACGTAGACGTGGGCATTTCTGCCGAGTTGCTTGAGGAGGCATTTCTGCATGCAACGCTGAAAGGTGGCACCGGCATTTCTCAAGCCGAATGTCATAGTCAGGTAGCAGAAAGCTCCGAATGGGGTGATGAAGGCGGTCTTCAAGCGATCAGCCGGGTTCAACTTTATCTGGTGGTAGCCTGAATAAGCATCCAAGAAACTCAACAGCTCGCATCCGGCTGTGGAGTCTATCACTTGGTCGATCCTTGGCAGGGCGAACGGATCTTTAGGGCAGGCTTTGTTGAGGCTGGTGTAGTCGATGCACATGCGCCACTGCTTGTTCTTCGTGAACACGAGGACCGGGTTGGCAAGCCATTCTGGAAAGAACACTTCCATAATGAAGCCGGCTGCCAGAAGCCGGGCTATTTCTTCTCCGACTACTCTTCTCTTCTCTTCCGACAGGCGGCGCAAGGGCTGCCTGACCGGCTTTGCATCAGATCGGACGTGTAGCTTGTGCTCGGCGAAATCCGTCGGGACACCCGGCATGTCTTTGGGGGACCATGCAAAGACGTCCCGATTCTCACGGAGGAAATCGACGAGCTCGCCTTCCTATTTGCTGTCAAGGCCTGTGCCTGTGACAACGTGCCTCTTCGGGTGCTCCGGGTCCAGATGTATCTTTTTTGTCTCCTTGGCCGGCTGGAAAGAACCTTGAGCTTCACATTCTTTGGGGTCAAGGGACAAGGTCGACTGCTTGCCAGCCAAGGTCACAATTCGATCCAGCATCTTCTTCTCTTCGGAGATCACGAGGGACTCGGCCAGCCGACTGCTGGCTGCTGCACACTCAGAGGACTTCTTATAGTCTCTGGCTATGGTGATGATGCCCTTGGAACTCAACATCTTCATCTTGAGGTAGGCGTAGTGGGGCACAGCCATAAACTTGGCCAATGCTGGTCGGCCAAGCAATGCGTGGTACGGGCTCTCCCAATCCACTACCTCGAACCATATTGACTCTCGGTGGAAATGATCCTTGTCCCCGAAGAGGACATCCATCTTGATCTTGCCGATTGATGAGCAGGAAAGGCCGGGTACGATGCCGTGGAACACAGTCCGGCTTGGCATGAGTTGCTTTGGCTTGATGTTGAGCCTCTCCATTGTATCTCAGTACAGTATGTTGATGCTGCTCCCGCCGTCTATCAGCATGCGAGAGAATCGGGTGGCACGCCTCTCTGTCGGCAGGGTGGCATCCAGAACCAGGGCATAGGAGCCAGGAGACGGCATCACCTCTGGGTGGTTGTCTCGGCTCCAGCTGATGGGCTTCTCTGACCAATGCATGAACTCAGGGTTATTGGAGACGACCGTGTTGACCTCTTGCTGCTGTCGGCGCTGACTGCGTCGATCTTCTGTCTGGCTGGTGAACATGACGTAGGCAGCTTGCTCGTCAGGGAACTCGTCTTGGATGGCTCCGACTGCAGGCCGAGCGGTCGGCTGCTGCGTGGCAGGAGGCGGCTGGCCTGCAGGTGGAGGCGATAACAGCCCCTCGCCCTTGGAGATTCGGGTGAGCCAATGACACTCCGTGTGGTATGGTTGGACGGCTTCGCGCCGCTGTGGAACTTGCATGGGGCGTCGTGGGTTTTCTCGTAGGAGAAAGCCGACTGCCAAGCCGGCCTACCGCCCTTCTGCTTCTTCGGAGCCAGCCGTCCTTCAGGCTGCTCTTCTTCGATCGTGGCCACCTGCCGACTAGTGGAAGGCGGCATAGGGGCCTTGCGCTTGTGATCGCTTTGATACGGGCGCCAGCTTGATTCTCCAGCCGGCATCTTGGGAGCCGGCGTCAGCACTTTTCCGGAGGCGTCTACCCGGATCTCGGTCTTCATTGAGGAGTCGGCCATGGCATACTTGTCCGCGATGATCAGTAGCTCAACAAGGGTTGTCGGCTCGTTGCAGAGGAGTCGGTGCTTGAGGAGAGTGCCCTCGCGGCACCCAGCGGTGAAATACTCTATGGCCTAGACCTCATGCACCCCTTCGCAGGAGTTGCGGAGCTCGGCCCAACGCGTGAGGTAGTCGCGGGTTGATTCGTTGGGCCCTTGTACGCACAAGGAGAGCTGTTGGGGCTTGGGAGCCCGCTTGTAGGTGCTGGTGAATTTGCGTATGAAGGCTTCGGTGAAGTCCAGCCAGCTGTTGATGCTGTAAGGCTTGAGGCTGTTGAGCCAGGTGCGCGCCGTGCCTTGGAGCATCAGGGGGACATATTTCACGGCAATGCGTCGATTGCCATTCGCTATGCGAACGGCGGTGGAGTAGTCGATCAACCAGTCTTCTGGCTTCACGGAGCCGTTGTACTTGGGCGTGTCTCTTGGGAGCAAGAACCCTTTGGGAAAGGGCTCGTCGCGGATGTGGGGGCCAAAACAGGGCGGGCCGACATCTTCTTCTTCTTCCAGGGCCAGGGATCACGCTAGGCGGTCGATCCGATGGCGGGCATCATTCTCGCCGACTCCTTCGCGGCGACCAAGTTGGCCGCTGAGAGTCGGATGCTCGACAGGCGGCGGGGTAGGATATCTTTCCCCGTGAGGCGGAGGAGGAGGCAGGTCGCCTCATCGCTCCACTCCTCGGGGGGCGGCCTTCTGCGTCGCGCTCGATGGTAACGCGAGTCCAGTTGCGGCTAGCAGCCGGCTCCTTCTCTTGTCTTGTTTGGGCGCTACCCGCAGTCGGCGTACGTGATGTCGCGCCGTGCTCTCGGCTAGGGGGGCTTCCAGCTCGGACGTCAGCTTCATGCCGTGTTGCGGCCGCATCAATCAGCTGCTGGATGCGTCTGGTCATGTAGGGGAGCTCGTCGGCCCCCAGTCCGTTTAGCTCATCAACGATCGACTGGGCGGCGCGCAGATTCTTGAGGGGCATGGCGTAGACTGGGCGGTCCGCTCCCAGCATGCTGGCAATGGCCACACCGCGTTTCTTGACGACGCCGACTCGGCTTGGCCCTTCTGGAGGCGGCGTACCGAAGGCGCCGCGGTCGACTTCGTGTTGGTGGGCCTCCATGAGGCGTCTCATGGTGGCTATCTTCTGGCCCCCCACAAGGAGGGCAAGGCGGCGTGCCTCCAGCGCCTCAGCATCAGCGTCCGCCGGGATGGGGGCGGACAGGTCATGCAATGTGGCCTGTAGGTCGTCGCAGGTGTTCTCGTCGGAGGCGACGCCGTGGCTGATGACGAGTACTTCAAAGACGTGCTACCGCCACTGTCGGCTCGAGGGAGAGGGTCGTCGAAGACGACCACGTCAGAGCAGAAGGCATCGAGCGACACCATGTCGGAATCGACAAGCATCGGGTCGGTGGAGCCGACCGACTCCAAATCCGTGGTAGGCTCGCCGGAGACGTGGATTTGGACGAGGAGGCTGACGAGGCGGCTCTCGGGGCAGCCTGTGCCCACGTCGGATGCGGGCTTGTCGGAGATGCGTGCCTCGCCAAGAAGATCGGCGAGGTAGCTCGCTGCGCAGGCATCATCGACGCTTTGCAGCGCGTCGGGGCAAGCACCATCGGGCGTGCCGGGTTGGCTACGCTCGCTGGGGAGGAAGAGGGTTCCCGTCCAGAGCAGGTCTCCGGAAGACGGTGCACCTGGCCCCACGATGGGCGCCAAATGTTGGGTGGTATGTGCGACATATGCCAACGAATGGCTTATCATTGTGGGAGCCAGTAAGACATCGCCGGTGCCTGGAAACGGGATAAGGCGAAGACATGCACGCCGGCGGATCTTACCCAGGTTGGGATCTCTCCGTGGAGATAATACCCCTACTCCTGCTTTGCGGGGTCTCCGCATGATCACTAGATCGATAAGAAGCTACACGAGGCTCCTTGAGCTCTTCGGTGGAAGGAGGAAGAAGGGGCTAGATCTCTCCTCTCCCTACGGTAGTGTCTAAAACTCTCTGAGATCAACCCTTTGCATGGGTGTCCCGGGGGGTTTATATAGGCCTACCGCCCGGGGGTACAATGGTAATCCGGCCTGGGCGTGGGCCCAGGCTGTCAGCGTCTTCGTCGGCCGGCTTTTGGGGCTCGCCGACTAGTGGGTCCTGCCGGCTACCGGCCCCACCGCTTGGGGGGTCTTGTCGGGGGCTGGTTACTGTCGCCTCGCCTCTGATGACGAGGGCTTTGTCGAGGTAAGCATCGCTACAGTGCCGCCGCCTTGCGGGCGCTCACTGTAGCCTTACCTCGTCTTGTCTGCTTGAAGGTGCGCGCGCCCCGAGGAGGGGGGCAAGCCGGCTGCAGGAAGCCGGCCTGTCCTTAGGCCGGCTAGGGGAGGCCAGCCCGCCTTCAGATGTCTCTCTGACCGAAGGGGACCGCCGCATCTGGGCCGTACCAGTGGCCCATCGTGGTTGGCGTTATGGTTCGCATGGCAATAGTGCCTCGTCGGACAGGAGATGTCCGCCCTGTACGGCGTACTGTAGCCATGCTTGTTCCGAGATTTGAGGGTGGCAGGGTCCACTGTAGCCACGCCCCGTCTCGTCACTATTATGGGGGGTTGACTATACGGTGCGGCCCATGGCCGCCTGCCATGGGCCGGCTTTCTTGGAGCCGGCCCTTCATGGGCCGGCTTTCTTGGAGTCGGCCCTGTTGTGGCGTCCCCCGAAGATTGTTTACGGCCAGGCCGCCTTCGGCTTGTCAGCCTAGGCGATAGCCGGCCGGACGAAGGCGGCCCCGTGTCTTGGGCGCCTCAAGGCTCCGTCGGCCCATTAGGCTAAAGGGAGCCGATTAGGCTACCCGTGGTCATTTACTCCGACAGATACTCTTAGGCTTCTAGTAAGAACCATCAACATTCATTTTCCTTTCAAAACCAACACTTTCTTTCCTAGGGTTTCGGTTCAGAATCTATTTCTTGAGGACATCGCATAGTGTCTGATGCCCTTTGAGGCTTTTGTAAATGCCTGTTTCAAGCAATGTCTTCAACCTAGCATTCTCATCAGCAATAGTAGTGGCATCCTCAGTAGAGGGGTTAGTTAACACATCAATTGTTGAAGATATTGCAATATTAGAGGCAGTAGAACACTTAGCAACAAAGATAGCATTATCACGCTCAAGACATTTTAAACATGGTGGAACAAAATCTTCTTGAGCGGAACTGGTCTATTGAGCGAGTAGTGAATCGTTCTCCTTTTGTAGATCTTCATGAGATGCTCTCAGTTTCTCATGATCTTGCTTCCTTTGAAGATAATCATAGGAAAGCTTCGCATGAGTGGCTGAGAGTGTTTCATGACGAGTTTCAAGTTCCTCCTACTTAACACGAAGATTATTGATTTCTTGCATTAAGGACTGAGTTCGATTCATTTCCTCATCCAACAGGTCACCGCTTTTGTCTAGCAACTTTTAAATATGTTCCATATCAGTTTGTTGTTCAGTTGAAATTTTAGAAGGTGTCTTATAGCTAGGTTTGGATTCACATTCAGATTCATCTTCACTAGAAGTATGAAAGTAAGCATCGCGTGAGTTTACCTTGGCACCTCGTGCCATGAAGCAGTAGGTTGGAGTAGAGTTATCCTCATCATTGGCTTCAGCTTCGGCGGCGTGACCATTATCTTTAGTGTTGAAGATGGACTTGGCGAGGAATGCCTAAGCTACAGCTAGGCTTGCCACGCCTGAATCAGATTCCTCCTTAGACTCCACCTCCGCCTCCTCAGAAGCAGACTCCTCCTCTGAATCCATCTCCTTGCCAATAAATGCACGAGCCTTGCCAGATGAGATCTTCTTGTGAGACAAAGACTTTGAAGAAGACTTCTAAGATTTCTTCTTCTTCTTCTTTTCATCAGAATCATATTCCTTGCTCTTCTTCTTCTTCTTCTTCTTCTTCTTCTTCTTCTTCTTCTTCTTCTTCTTCTTCTTCTTCTTCTTCTTCTTCTTCTTCTTCTTCTTCTTAGATTCCTTGTCCCATTTAGGGCACACAGATATGTAGTGGCCTGGCTTCTTGCATTTGTGGCATGTTCTTTTCTTTAGTCACTGGAGGAAGCCTCATCATTTCTTGAGTTGGATCTTAAAGACTTTCCAAAGTGATTCTTCTTGGAGAACTTTTGGAATTTTCTCACAAGCATTGCTAGCTCTTTGACAATATCTTTAGGATCACGAGAAAGGAAGTCAGATGCTTCTTCAGATGAGGAAACGGTCTCTACCTTCAAAGCACATAATCGACCATAGTTGGGGCCAGTGATATCTCTATTCTCAGATAACTATAACTCATGTGTGTTGAGCCTCTCAAGTATATCAGACAGATCGAGTTCTCTGAAGTCAGGAAGTTCTTGTATCATCAGGCCCATGGTGTCAGATGAGCTGTCAAGGATCTCAAAAGCTTCTTCACTATTTCATGCTTGGTGGTCTCAGTGGCGCCCAGACTGCGAATCTCATTTGTGATATTAGTGAGGCGATCGAACTTGAGATGGACATTCTCATTGTCATTCCTCTTGAATCGGTTGAAGAGATTGTGAAGAACATCAATCCTCGAGTCTTTTTGAGTTGAGAGGCTTTCGTTGACCTTGGATAACCAGTCCCGGACCAGCTTCGCAGTTTCTAGTGCACTCACACGGCCATACTGCCCCTTGGTCAAATGACCACAGAGGATGTTCTTGGCGGTTGAGTCCAGTTGCGCAAACCTCTTGACATCAGCAGCGGTCACACCTTCACCGACCCTGGGAATGCCTGTCTTGACGACATACCAGAGGTCAATGTCAATGGCTTCAAGATGCATGCGCATCTAATTCTTCCAATAGGGGTAATTAGTGTCATCGGAGACTGGGCACGCAACAGAGACCTTGATTATCCTTGCAGTCAACATAGCAAAAAATCCAGGTGGTTAAACCGAATCACATGGAACAAGGGAGCAGCTTCCTATGATACCAATTGAAAGTGCTAGTTATCGACTATAGGGGGTGAATAGGAAATTTTTATGAAAGTCTTCAAATGATGAGGTCTTTGAAGACAAACTGTTAATATGAACCTATATGATTTGCAACGGAAGATGAACTACACTAGACAAGCAATAGTCAAGAGAGCAATATAGAGAACGCATGAAGACTAATAGTAGCTAGGTAGTATGGATCGGAATGGAAGACTGGATGAAGCCAAAAAGTTAATAGTCTTCACCAGTGAAGTCAAACAGATCAGGCAAGCAAGCTATGACTTCACAAAGACAAACTGAAAAGTAAGGAAGGTAGGGGATAGAACCAGTAGCTAGGTGAAGACAAGGATTTGGTATGCCAGTTCCAGTTGCTGTGGCAGTTGTACGTCTGGTTAGGGAGGTTAAGATTGAACTCAAAAGACTGTGTCTTCACCTTATTCCCCTTGCGCTAAGGACACCCATTCCTCCCCCAAACACTCTGGTAAGTCTTCAAGGTAGACTTCCAAACCTTCATAGACTCCATTCACCGGTGATCCACAATGACTCTTGGATCCTCAAAACATGACGCCTAACCGGCTGGATGATGCACAGTTCTCAAGTGTAACAAGTCTTCAGGTCACACGGATAAAAAGACTTCAGTGATGCCTAACACACTTTGGCTCTGGATGTTTTGGGCTTTTCGCTCGCAAGGATCTCTCTCTCAAAGGCTTCGGAGGTGGGTTGCTCTCAAGCAACGAAAGTCGTGCACTAACTCTGGGCAGCCACCAATTTATGGTGTAGGGATGAGCTATTTATAGCTTGGAGACAACCCAACATGATATGTCCAAAATGACCCTGGGTCACTAAGGAACCGACACGTGTCCAATGGTCAGATTTCAAACACACGCGGCAGCTTGGCTTGAGCTACAAGCAAAGCTGACTCATCCAACTCTACATAAGATTTGTTCTCATTGTCTTCGCTCGAAGACATAGAATTTTGGTTGAGCATCACTTCAGTCATCTGGCTTTGTTTACTTGGACCCCACTTAATAGTATGGTGGTTCCTATGACTCAATAAAGAAGAAAAGGAAGCTACAAAAGAAACTATGTCTTCGCACTCCATAGTCTTCAAGTGAATGTGATGCGGAGCATCCCATGATCATCCCCATGGACGCATCTACATCTCCTATGACACCACTTGGACTAATGAAAAGAGCACGTGCAAGAGCTCTCGAAACCAAGGTGACATCACTCCTCTCAGAAATTCCCTTCGAATCACACAAGACGTGGCTACTACCTCAAATGGAGACGCTTTGCATACTCAGGTACCAAGGAGTTGGCCATGGAGAAGCTAAGAAGCAAGGAGAATCGGAAGCGAAGACATGCGTGAAGACAGAGAAGAAATCAGCTAAGTTCCAGGATGGCCGGACAATCCGGACAGAGCCCGGATGATCCGAATAATGTGCCCGAAGACACACGAAGTTGGACCCCGAAGCCGGACCATCCGGGCGAGCCCTGGATCATCCGTACCCCAGCCGAACAGCTGGACCCCCCCTCCGGACATCCGGGCCGTCCCCGCCACCGCCTGCCCCTTCAACTCATCAGGGCCATCCCCCAGATCATCCGGCTCCCTGAGGCCCGGATCATCCTGCTCCCCGTCCGAATCATCTAGAGCCTCGCCTGCATGCACGTGTTGGGCCGAGGCCCATGTAGCCCTTCGCCCCCTTTGCCTATATATACGATTCCTCCACCTCTTTTCTAGGGTTAGCATTGTGATAGCTCATATTTGTGATAGAGCTTTGCTCATCCACTTTGTTACGTCTCCTCGGAGCTCATGACCTCTTCGGAGAAGATCCCCCAAGCGGAATAAAGACCTCATCACGGAGAAGACCTTTTGTATCATCCTTTGTTGCCTTGAATCATGTATCACTCTTTGTGTTCCGAGGATCTAGAATATATGTGACCATACCTTGTTGGTTGAATGATTTCTCTCGTGTTTTCCCTCATGTTCCCCTCGTTTTCCCCCTCGTGTTCTTCGTGTTCTTCGTAGGATCCCCTCCAATTGAAAGATTGGGCATCTAGGGTTCTACCCTACATCATCTTGGTATCATGAGCCACATTGATCATGTATTTGGAATCACTACCCTTTGTCTTCTAGATTGATTTTGTTGTTTTTCGTCCTAATCCGAAAATCCGCACGAAAATAGCCCCCCCCCCCCCGCCATATTTTTGTGATTTGTTGGTTTTGATGATGTTTTGTTGATTTTGATCCGTGAATTTGTTGTGTTCCAAGTGGATCTTGCCTTTCCCCACCAAGTCACCCTCGGATCCATCCAAAATCCTCAAAATCCTCGAATTTCTCCCCGTTTTCGAGTTCATCCCGAGCCATTCCCATGCACAGTTGACCTGCCCGGATCATTCGGACCTTGACCCGGATCATCCGTACCCGCCCGGATCATCCGGCTCCTGGCCCGGATCATCTGATTATCTCTGCCGAAACTGCATTTTCTGTAGTTTTTGTCCACTGCCACCTATGCCTCCGCATTCTCACTTTGTCCACCACCACCTAAACTCCACCAACCCCACAACATACCAAACCATACCACCGTTCGACTTTGGTTTTGAGAATTTGAGTTGTGGTTTCCGTGTCCTATTGTGTTTCGGCTATATAGGTATGGCACGACATCAACATCACCACCGCTCATCTTCGCCACAGACTCGTCATCGCCAACAACCGTCCTTGCTTCCAAACGACTACCTCGATGGTAACCTCGATGACATCTTTGTCTATGCATTGCCATTGCATTGATAACCACCATAGCCTTACTTTTGTGTTGCTTACCCATCGGGACTAGCCTTTGAGTATTGCCGGCAACGTGACTTGTGCATATTAGTGATCATACTACCCATAGCATAAATACCATATCATCGTGATGCATATCTTGGTATCATCTCTTGTGTCACAAAGTTGTCATCGCATACACAATTGCTATCTTGTTTTGTGAAGTTTTGCATGAGAAAAGAGCTCAAAGGAGAATGAGCCAAACGAGCTTTTAAGAAAAAAGGAAAAGATAAGCAAAGAGCTTTTAAGATTGTCATAATCGATCATCTTGGATCATATCACCGGAATACCATACATATAGCATACTTGGGATAGAAGTCATTGCATTTTTGCTTAGTAGGTTGTGCACAAGTTTCGTATCCGGCTATTGTGCAATCGTGCTAGCGTCTCTCTAGTGTTGTGCAACAAGAGCATTTTCGGGAATTCCACATTTTGGCTCATTTTTGGTTTGCACAACCCCACTTGTGTATTTGCGTGTGTGTTTACGTGTACCGCTACTTGCTTGGTATACTTGTTGCACATGCGAATTTGTGAATCTTTTTCAACATCTTTGAGTCTCACTAACAATTGCAACAAATTTTGTGCCACCAACCTAACCGAGCTCCACCATAAGCTTTTACTTGTGTAGGTGTGAGAACCGACAACAATTGGTACCAATTGTGCTATTTTCCTTGTTCCACATTTGAGTGATCATTGATCCATCTTCAACATCGGTCAAAGTACATTTGGTATAAGTTCTTGTCTTTCTCCCACTCACATATTTGCTTGGATTGATGGATAGGCCATGTTCTTCTACCAACCCACTCTTCATCGAGCAAGACGACGACATGTCATCCTATGTCACCAAGAGCCACCTCTTTAGTGCACAAAAAGCTTTGCATCAAGAACAACAAGCAACGAGTGATCGCATCGACGATCTCGCCACCGACATGCGACTCTACGAGCAACAAACAAGAGACTACTTCGACAACAAGCTTGACACACACAAACAAGAGAACGATGCAAGAATGGACGAGATTCGTGCCTTTGTTGGTGAACCGCAATTATACCACTTCATCCTACTCAAGACGGACCCGCTCGAGTCGACACTCCGATGACACCTTCTCCGGCTCAAGTACACCGACATGGAACACTCTACATCGAGATGCATGCCAAGACCATCAAGCGACTTGCAATCCTCTACACGGCAATCATACGCAAGAGAAATTCGACAAGCAAGCACATCGTCATCGCCCAAACCAAGCTCCCCTTGCTCAAGCACAAGAAAGGCAACGTCAACGTCTCCAAGAGGAAGAGCAAGCACCCCAACACCAAGACGAACAGGATGCCGAGGCTCAACGTCTTCAACAACAATAACGTGAAGCACAAGCACTTGAGGCGCAACATGCCCTTTGAGAATCAAGTCGAGCCATCGCCAACAGCAACCGAGATAGTCGCAATCAAGAGGAAGCACTTTGCGAAGAAATTCAAGAGCGAAACTACCAAGGAAGAGTGCATCGTCAAGTTCCTCAAGATCCTCCACAAGCTCGACAAGCTCCTCCACAACCTCAAGTTCATCAAGAGCATGATGACTATGCAAATCCTCCAAGCCAACAGCAATATGAGGTTGAAAATCCTCCACGTCAAGCGCATCATCATCACCCCCGACCCCAACACAATGAAGAGCAATGCTACAGCAAGCTCAAGTTCACCATGCCCAAGTGCAATGGAAGCAATGATCCCTAAGAGTACCTTTCATGGGCATTGAAGATCGACAAGATCTTTCGTTTGCACAACTATGAGGAAGAGAAGAAGATTGCTATGGCATCCCTTGAGTTCCAAGACTATGTGTTCATATGGTGGGAACCAGTCCTTGAGCGCCGAGAAGCAAGAGGTGAACCACCAATCACCACATGGGATCAAATGAAGGATATCATGCGAGCACGCTTTGTACCAACATACTACAACCACGACCTCTTCAGGAAAATCCAACTCCTCAAGCAAGGAACGAAGACCGTTGAAGAATACTACAAGGAAATGGAGATTGCCATGATAAGAGTCAATGTCACGGAAGATGAGGAACAATCTATGGCCTGTTTCTTGAATGGCCTCAATCATCCCATCAAGAAGATTGTGAACTTCCAACCCTACTCCAACCTCATTGAGCTCGTGCATCAAGCTACCAAAGCGGAACGTCAAGTGCAAGATGACTTCAAGTATGACAAGTACTCGTCCAAGAGCTACGTCTTCTCCAACACCCAAGCTTCAACGACTCCAACAACTTCTACCTCAACCAAGCCATCTACAAGTCATCCCATCTACAAGTCGAGTTACAAGAATACTTCAACCTCAAGTCATCCTCCTACTACAAGCAACTTCAAGCCGTGCACTTCATCATCTACTCCAACCGATGAGACTGTCAAGACAAGCTCCATCAAGTGTTTCACATGTGGCGGCCGAGGCCACAAGTCCTTTAAGTGTAACCATGATCCTCAACGACAATGGAACCTATGACTCCATGAGTGAAGAGGAGATGGAAGCCCTTGACCAAGTGTCCACGCACCAGCGCGTGAATGAAGATGAAGATGATCAAGTCTTTTGTGATAAGGATTGAAGCCCCGCTCTCATTGTCTCCAAAGTCTTGACTCTTCAACATCAACAAGACGAAGACCAAAGATGCCACATCTTCCACACCAAGGCCAGCATCAATGGAAGGTCCGTCAAGATCATCATCGACTGAGGGAGTTGCCATAACTTGGCAAGTGAAGAACTATGCTCCAAGCTCCAATTGGTCAAGATGAAGCACCCGCACCCCTGCAAGGTTCAATGGCTAAGTGATTCCGACACTATCCTAGTCGAGCATACGGTCAAAGTCACCTTCAAAATCGGAGCATATGAAGACACTTTGGAGTGTGATGTCATCCCGATGTCCGTTTGCCACCTCCTTCTTGGTCAACCATGGCAATTTGACCGCAACGTCATCCACAACGGGCGTACCAATCACTATAGCTTCAAGATGAAAGGAAAGGAGTACGTGCTATGACCTATGGCTCCAAGTCAAGTGATCACCAACAAGCAAGCCACCCATCATGGAGAAAAGAGTGAGAGAGTGACCTACCCAAAAGAAAGTGAGTGACACAAGCCAAAATCGAGTGCCTCCACGATGAGCGACAAGAAGAACTTAGTTCTATTTGCCACCAAAAGTGAGATGAGAGAAGTGTGTGAGAACCCATCAAGTGTTATGCACTATGTCCTTGTGTGCAAGGACGAGGCACCAAAAATTAACACCTCTCACGATCTACCTTTAGTGTTGTCTTCTCTGTTGCAGGAATTCCAAGTTGTTTTCCTCGACGAGCTACCTTCGGGTTTACCTCCACTACGAGGCATTGAACACCGAATCGACTTCATCCCCGGAGCACCTCTACCTAACAAGGCTCCCTACCGCATCAACCCCGAGGAAATTAAGGAGATCCAATGGCAAGTACAACAACTCATCGACAATGGTCATGTACGTGAAAGCTTAAGCCCTTGTGCCGTTCCGGTCATTCTCTTTCCAAAGAAAGACGATACTTATCGCATGTGTTCTGATTGCCGTCCCATCAACGCTATCACCATTAGATATCGTTAACCTATTCCACACTTAGATGATATGCTTTATGAGCTTAACAGAGCCACCATTTTCTCTAAGATTGATTTTAAGAGTGGCTACTATCAAATACGCATCCAAGAAGGTGATGAATGGAAAACCGCATTTAAGACCAAATTTGGCTTATATGAATGGCTTGTTATGCCAATGGGTTTATCTAAAGCACCCGGTACTTTCGTGTGAGTCATGCATTTTGTTCTTCGACCCTATATTGGTGTATTTGTTGTGGCCTATTTTGATGATATTCTTTTCTTTAGCAAATCCCACAAAGATCATGTCACCCATCTTAGAACCGTGTTGCAAACCCTTAGGAAAGGGGGCCTTTATGCAAACATGGACAAATGCCTTTTTAGTGTTGATAAGCTTGTTTTCTTTGGTTTTGTTGTGTATTCTAAGGGTGTTCATGTAGATGAATCTAAGATCAATGCTATTAAAACTTGGCCCCAACCAACCAACTTGCAACATTGTAGATTTGTGAAGGATTTTAGCACCATTGCTTCACCTTTACATTATTTGAGTAAGAAAAATGTGCCATTTGTTTGGGGAGCATCCCAAGATACCGCATTTAATGAGCTTAAAAATTTTTCTTACTCATGCTCCCGTGCTTGCATTACCCAACTTTGACAAACCTTTTGAAATTCATTGCGATGCTAGTGGTAATGGCATAGGAGGTGTGTTAATGCAAGAGAAGCACCCCATAGCATACTTTACTTTCAGGAGCGCAACTCAATCATCCCATCTATGATAAAGAGCTATATGCTTTAGTGTGAGTTTTGCGTGGATGGGAACATTATCTTCGCCGTCATGAATTTATCATTCATACCGATCATGAAATGCTTAAGTATCTTAAGGGTCAAACTAAGTTGAACAAGCGTCATGCTAAATGGAGTGAATTCATTGAGTCTTTTCCTTATGTCATCAAGTACATCAAGGTTAAGGAAAATGTTGTGACGGATGCTCTTTCCCGCATATGCATGCTTGTCACTAAACTTGAATTGAATGTCATTGGCTTTGAGCACATAAAAGACTTGTCTGCGCATGATCCTACTTCTGCATTTCGATATGCCAAGTGTTTGACACATACATCTTGGGAACGCTATCACATCAAAGATGATTATCTTATGAGAGCTAACAAACTTTGCATTCCCGATTCTTCTATTCGTTAGCTCCTTTTGCAAGAGGGTCATGGAGGCGGACTAATGGGACACTTTGGATGCAACAAGACATTCACTACGCTCTCAAAGAACTATTTTTGGCCCAAGATGTTCCACGACGTCTCAGGCTTCACCAACCGATGCTCTACATGTCACAAAGCTAAGTCAAAAGCTCAATCCATGGTCTTTACATGCCCTTTCCTATTCCTTACCAACCTTGGGAAGACATTAGCATTGATTTTGTACTTGGTTTGCCTAGAACTCAAAATGGAAAGGATTCCATGTTTGTTGTTGTGGACCGATTCTCTAAGATGGATCATTTTATCCCATGCAACAAGATAGACGATGCTTCACATATTGCAAATCTTTTTTGTAGGGAAATCTTGTGCCTCCATGGAGTGCCAAAGACGATTGTCTCGGACCGTGACGTCAAGTTCTTGAGTTACTTTTGGAAGACTCTATGTGCCAAGCTCCGAATCAAGCTCTTGTTCTCTTCGGCATACCATCCTCAAACTGATGGCCAAATGGAGGTAACGAACCAAACACTCTCTACTCTACTACGCGTGTTGATCAAGAAGAACATCAAGGAGTGGGAGGAGTGCCAACCCATTGCAGAGTACGCCTATAACCGTGCAAGACACTCCACAACCAAGATCACCAAGATCCTATGGTGGACAAGCTCCAATACACCAAGATCACCAAGTACACCAAGACGGCGATGCCCTACAACAAGAATAACAACGTCATGAGGAACAAGCCCTTGAAGCTCAACTTACTCTAAATGAAGCGAAATAAGCCGTTAATGACCACAATGGCTGTGTGCGCGAACAAGAAGAAGCCCTCCGGCAAGATCGACAAGAAGAAGACACATGCCTTGAGGAGCGTCAAGCGATGAGGAACCATGCAAGAATTCCATGACCTCAACATCAAAATAATCAAGAGGAGCACGAGGAGCAAGTGGTTCAAGCCCCTCCACATCAAGAGCGTCACCACCATCGCCAACAACATAATGAAGAGCAACTCTACGACAAGCTCAAGTTCACCATGCCTAAGTTCTCCAGAACCAACGATCCCGAAGACTACCTTTCATGGGTATTGAAGGTCGATAAGATTGTTCGCTTACACAACTATGAAGAAGAAAATAAGATTGCCATGGCATCGCTAGAGTTCCAAGACTATGTCCTCATTTGGTGGGAGGAAGTCATTGAGCGACGAGAAGCAAAAGGTGACCCGTCCATGACAACATGGAACCAAATGAAGGATGTCATGCGAGTGCGCTTCGTGCCTACATATTATAGTCGAGATCTCTTCAAGAAGTTGCAACTCCTCAAGCAAGGCACCAAGTCCATTGAAGAGTATTACTAGGAAATGGAGATTGCCATGATTCAAGTCAATGTCATAGAAGATGAGGAGCAAACCATGACACGATTCTTGAATGGACTCAACCATCCTATCAAGAAGATTGCGAATTTCCAACTGTATACAAACACCATGCAACAGACTACTAGATCCAATCACACAGTCAGCGACAAATGGAGGTGGCTATTCGCAACACATGAAAACCCTAGTGATAATGCCAAAGCGATCAACTGAATGAGTGTGCCGCACATCCACCATATATAGAAATCCTCGCAGGCTCAACACTTTGGCCTCACATGGATCCTAAAGCCCAAAGTCTGTTCGACCTGAATCCGAGTCTAAGTAGGATTACATCTGACCCATGGAGTCGGATCGGGCCTCACAGGTCCCTTCCCTTAAGTGACGACCCCTTTGGTTCTCGTTCACTTGGTAGAGATTCAGATCACATTCGGCTCATCTAGTCGATAGCGGCCTCTAGCAAAGCATGCTGACTCCAAGCGTCTGATGAAGCTGGTTAGGCGAACTTGTACAACATGTCACACTTCTATTCCCTTTGCCACACGATATATGTTGTCGGGATCAAGGCGAGTCTGTTATCCTTGTGCTAGCCTGGCCTCTTTCTTGTTCTAGTGATGCCGACCACAAACTGGATTATCTCATAATCCTTGTCGCATGGCCATGCTTATATTGGTCAGATCACACGAGAGGCCCAGAGTATATCTCTCCTGATCGTAGGGGAAAATCTGATCTTGCTCGACCATGTCTCGTAGCATGGATCTGGACAAGCCCAAAACCTAGCTTTGTAATACCCAGTCACGGGGTAGCGTTTGGTCATCCCAAAGCAGGTCTATCCCCATCCCAAGTACATGTGCGAGCTCAGGTCGTAGGACATAGAACGTATGTTGTACCAGAGATTCACAGATGACATATCGCTGCATGTCATAGGCGGGTCTGTCCGACTTGGACCTTATCTTGACTCGGATCCAACTACTCGAATCTGACCAGATCCTTTCGAGTCCATATTATCCGGTTAGCATCCAATGCTCCATGGCTAGTGAGACCAAGCCATCTACAGGGATCCGACCAAATCCTTCCGAGTCCATATTATCCGGTTAGCATCCAATGCTCCATGGCTAGTGAGACCGAGCAATCTACTGGGATTCGACCAGATCCTTCCGAGTCCATATTATCCGGTTAGCATCCAATGCTCCATGGCTAGTGAGACCGAGACATCCACCGTGTCATATGCTAGTCTAGTCGGCTACGCGTCCACACAACCCTTTCGACTAGGGACCTTTTAGGACAGTCATCATACAATACATAGTCCCACAAAGAAGTCACGTACTTGTTGATACACATCATTGATAAGGTCCAAGGACTATCTTTATTCAGAAACACATAGGAAATATCATCATACATGATTGCCTCTAGGGCATATCTCCAACAGTCTCCCACTTGCACTAGAGTCAGTGAAATAGACATCGTATGCCCATAGCTCTAACGTGCCCCTCATGCTTGGGTTTTGGAAGCGGCTTAGGTAGCAGATCTGCAACATATGCATCCGTGTGAATTTTGCATAACTCTATATCGCTACTCTTTACGATCTTTCATCTCAGGTGATATTTCCAATCTATGTGTCTGGTCTTGTGGTGATTCCTCGGCTCCTTGGCTTGTGCGATGGCACCATAATTATCACAATAAAGGTCCAACGGTTTACCGAGGCTGGGAAAATACCAAGATCATCTAGAAAGTTCCAGATCCAAACACCTTCCTTTACAACTTCACAAGATGCAATGTATTCGGCTTCTGTGGTAGAATTGGCTAACGTATCTTGCTTGGAACTCGTCCATCTCACTGCTCCTCCGTTCATGATGTACACAAATCCAAATTATGATTGACAATCATCTCTATCAGTTTGGAAACTAGCATCGACGTAACCCTTCATGCAGAGCTCCTCCTCACCTCCATAAACTAGGAACATCTCTTTAGTCCTTTTTAGTTACTTCAGAATAATCTCTACCGCCGCCCAGCGACTCTCACTTGGATTGGCTTGGTATCTACTTGTTAGGCTTATTGCAAAAGCAACATCAGGCCGTGTGCATATCATGTCATGCATGATGGATCCGATTGCCGAGGCATACAAAATCCGACTCATCATACTTCGCTCATCATATGTCAAAGGACTCTGAGTCTCGCTTAGCCTTATACCATGTGAGATAGGCAAGGACCCTTTCTTGGACTCACTCATGTTGAACCACTTCAACACTTTATCTATGTATGTGCTCTGGCTCAAGCCGGGCAGCGTCCTTGATCTATCTCTATAGATCTTAATGCCTAAAGTATACACTGCCTCGCCGAGGTGCTTCATTGAAAACATGCCATTCAATGATTCCTTGACCGAGTTCAGCATCGAAACATCATTTCCGATCAGCAATATGTCATCCACATACATGATCAAAAACACTATCAAGCTCCCACTCAACTGCTTGTATAAACAAGCGTCCTCTTCGCTTTTGATGAAACTGAGATCAGTGACGACCTCATCAAAATGAATATTCTAGCTCTGAGATGCTTGCTTCAACTCATAAATGGATCTCTTGAGCTTGCATACCTTACTAGTGCTAGTCAGCTCAACAAAAACCCCGGGCTATATCATATACATGTCCTCATTTAAATTCCCATGAAGGAAAGCCTTTTTGACATCCATCTACCATATCTCATAATCGAAATATGCAGCTATAGCTAGTACGATCCTCACCGACTTTAGCATCGCTACCGATGAGTAAGTCTCGTCGTAGTCAATTCCTTGAAATTTTCCATAACCTTTAGCGACAAGCCATGCTTTGTGGATTTGAACATTTCCATCCACATCGGTTTTCTTCTTAAAGACCCATTTGCAACCAGTGTCTATTGTGCTAGGCTGTGGATCAACCAAGTCCTGGACTTGATTCTCATCCATGGACTTTAACTCGGATCTCATGGCCTCTAGCAATGCCTCGGAATCTGGGATCACCATCGCTTCCGCATATGTGGCCGGCTCATGGCTCTCTAGCAACAAGATAACATGCACTCTGCGTAATCTTTCTGATCTCCGTGGTTGCGATGCCGCTTCCACTACGGGTTCCCTAACAGACTCCGGTATGATCACATCATCAACCGAGTTGTCCCCAAGTGGTTTTAGAATTTCTTTGAGCTGCACTAGCTGCCCACTGGCTTCCCACCCAAGAAACTCTTTCTCAAGGAAGACCCCGTCCTGAGCAACAAGAACTCTGTTCTCTTCACGGTTGTAGAAGCTATATCCCAAGGTTTCCCTCAGATATCCAATGAATATGCACTTATCTGACTTGGGTGTAAGCTTGTCCGACATAAGTCGCTTGACAAATGCTTCACAACCCCAAATCTTTAGAAAAGACAACTTGGGACTCTTCCCAGTCCACATCTCGTGTGGTATTTTGTCTACGGATTTAGATGGCACTCTGTTGAGTGTAAAAGCTGCAGTTTCTAGAGTGTATCCCCAGAATGACAAGGGTAAATCTGATTGTCTCATCATAGATCGAACCATGTCTAACAAGGTACTCCTCCTCCATTCCAACACACCATTTCTCTATGGTGTACCCAGAGGTGTGAGCTGAGGTACCATGCCTCGGCTTTTCAGATGATTACCAAAATCTTGGCTCATGTACTCACCTCCACAATTAGATCATAGAAATTTATAGTCTTACTGAGCTGATTCTCTACCTCGTTCTGAAACTCTTTGAACTTTTCAAAAGTTTCCGACTTGTGCCTCATCAAATAGATATATGCATATCTACTCAAGTCATCGGTAAAAGTCACGAAGTATTGATAGCCACCTCTAGTAGTTATGCACATTGGACCACACACATCACTGTGTAAAAGCTTCAACAGCTCGGACACCCTCTAGCAACTCTCTGCGAAAGGAGACTCATCTTGCCGAGCAAGCATGAGTCACATGTCTCGAACGACCAGAAGTCGGACGAAGTTAGGAGTCCATCATCATGGAGCTTCTTCATGCATTTCAGACAAATGTGTCCAAGCCAGAAATGCCAGAAGTATGTTAGGTTTATCTCATTAGGCTTATGGCTCTTGACATTCAAATTATAGACAGGTTCCGTTACCATATTCAAAATAAATAGCCCATCAACAATGAGTGCATAGCCGTGGAACATACCATTCAAAGATACTGAACAACCATTGTCCTTTAAATTGAATTTATAACCCTGACTCATCAAACATGAGGCAGAAATAATGCTCCGACTAAGTGCGGGAATGTAATAACAATTATTCAATTCCAAAATGAATCCGGAAGGAAGTTGAAGCTGCATTGTGCCGACCTCCAAGGCAACAACTCTTGCTTTGTTGCCGACCCTGATGTCAATCTCCCCTTGTGCCACGCGCCTAGTTCTTACCAGCCCCTTGCATTGAATTGCAAATATGAAAAACTGATCCGGTATCAAATACCCAAGATCTACTAGGTATGCCAGCAAGGTAAATGTCTATAACATATGTAACAAGTGTACCTTTGCCTAAAGAAGCATTTCAGGCCTTCTTGCCATGCTCAGCAAGCCACATGTTATAGTTCCTCTTCGAGTGACCGGTCTCCTTGCAATGATAGCAAACGGTCCCTGAGTCCGGTCCAGACTTTGGTGTAGCGGAGAAGATTACCTTCTCCATGCCCTTTGCCTGAGCCTTTTTCTTGGACCCACACTTCTTGAACTTGCCAGAGTTCTGCACCATAAACACTTGATGCGCGCCTTTTCTTAATATCCTGCTCTGCCACCTTTAGCATCGCATGCAATTCAGTGAGCTTCTTATCCATGTCGTGCATATGATAATTGAAGATGAACGCCCATAGCTAGGCAGAAGAGAACCCAGAATTGCATCGGTAGCCAGCTCATCCAAGAGCAGGAAGCCAAACCGATCCAAAGCTAAAAAAACACACATCCCTGACATTTTGGGTCGAACGAATTTTTTCTGTCATGCTTATGGCACTTCTATGATGATAACTGTGAAAAGACCCGGTATCATCATAGATGTGGTGGGATCCTACTTCTATGACAAAAAATCATGACTGAAAATGTGCTTTTCGTCCTGGGCGGGCTGGAAATGCAGCTGCATGACATTCTTTGGGCCGTCCATGATGCAAAAAACCATGGTAGAAGCGAGGGCAAGGAAAATATCTGGGAGTTCCTGGTTACGGTGGGTGGTCGGGGCCAAATGATGCACAAAGCGATTACATGTTTCTCTCATACACGTACACGCGTGGGTGCGAGGCGTTGGGCTCTAACTGAACCCAAGCAAGGCGTTCGCCTACTAAACTCTAGCGATTGCACTGGCTACATGTTACTGAACCCGAGCGATCGATCGATCCCTGGCTGTTAACTGAACCTGATCGAGCGATTCCTTCGCTACTGCTGCGAACTCAAGCCGATCAAACCTGCTTCCTCTGGATGAACAATGAGCGTTGTTGGGGGTTGGATGAACAGTTCCCGGTGGCGGTTGGATGAACAGGACCCTGTGATAGTAGAGGTTGTTACCGCTGGATAAACAACACCCTGATCGAGCCGGTTGGGGGTGGATGAACAGGACCCCGTGGAGGGCTGGTTGAACAGTAGCCGGTGGAGGCTGGATGAACAGGACCCCATGGAGGGCTGGTTGAACAGTAGCCAGTGGAGGCTGGATGAACAGGAGCCCATGGATGAACAATAGCTGGTGGAGGCAGGAGGGACACAGCGTGGATGAACAGTCGCAGGTGGAGGCTGGAGGAGGTCAACGGTGGATGAACAGTAGCCCATGGAGGCTGGAGTGAGGCAGTAGACAGTGGATGAACAGTAGCCCATGGAGTCCCGTTTTGCGGTACGCCACACCCCTCCCATTCAACAGGGCCCCCGTTTCGATTGTAGGAGGTCTAAGAGAAGTCTAATTCCTCCGTTTTGCGGTATGCCAGACCCCTCCTGATGAACAGGATCCCGTGTCGACCGTAGGCGGTAGAACATAAGGCCATTTCCTCCATTCTGCTGTACGCCAGGCCTCGTTTCGGTTGTTCCGTCCAAGCCGGTTGGCTCCCGATGAATAGGACGCATTCCATTGCCTCCCGATGATCACGACGCAGTTTCTCCATTTTGACCCAGCCGATTGGTTGCCGATGAATAGGACACCGTTGCTGCTCTTCGTTGTCTCTCCATGTACACGAGCCCTGGCCATATGTATGCGCGAGTAGGTGATCGAGACACCACCCGTATGTACGTACGTACTTGTACACGATATAGGCAGGATTGCCTAAATTAGCTACCGCTCCTTACTAGGCCACGATTCATCGTGGCAGAAAGAACAATGGACCAGTATGGACGTACACATTTGCGACCAGAATGAAAATGCTACGTATGCTTCGACCGGGTGGGTCCTGGCTGTCAGGGAGGATAAGGAGGCACTTCCTTGCGTGCGAAGAGGTAGCTGCTAGGTCAGAGCTGACAGAGGGGGGATTCTTTTTTTGTGCGTAATAAGGAGGCACTACCTTGCGTGCGAAGATGTAACTGGTGGGTCCATCTGTCAGCCTCACCTTGTACAGTCCTCTTTAGATGGCTGTCATTCGTTGGCCACCTTGACCACACCGCATGGATAACACCAGGCGGTGAACAACTGTGAGGCAGGGAATGCCGCAGAGCCTGGAAACATGCGGAGGGTAGTACGAGGGTTGGCTAGTTCGGCTGCGGTGTGAGGCTGCCGTCGCCGCAGGATAACAGGGGGTGTGGGTGAGTAGAGGGATGGCCTGGCCAGCGGTGGCAGTAGTAGGGGGCGGTGAGGCCACTGCGGCAGCACAGCCGGCCATGGGAGGCAAGAGCACGCCAGTGTTTGGACGGCTGGAGCAAGAAAATCAGAGGTTGAAGAAGCAGGATGACCATTGGATGTTAACAATCCAACAGTCACAGGTGATAGAATTGTTTGTTGACTAAGTTGACAAATCCCTGCGTACGCGTCAACTTTGTAGGGCCACAAGTCAGCCTCCAAATCTGTCATGGGGAGCACTCGTTATTTTTCGCTTAATAAGGAGGCACTTCCTTCTGTGCCAAGATATAGCTGGTGGGTCCCAACTGTCATTGGGAGGATTCATTCTTTTTGTCATGATAAGGAGGTACTTGCTTGTGTGCGGCCATGGACCATGTGGGTCCCAACTGTCAGCCTCTCCATGTACATCCCTCTTATGATGTTGTCGTTTGTTGAAAACGTTGACCATGCCGTGTTGAGAACAACAGCGTGATGGACGACGGCAAGACCCAGGAAGGGAATGACCCCGAGGGAGCGAAGCCACAATAGTGCAGGGATGTGGGTGAGTAGAGGAATGGCCTGGCCAGTGGTGGGAGTAGTAGGGGGCAGTGAGGCATGCATGGAAGCATAGCCTGCCACGGGAGGCGGGAGCAGGCGGTGCCGCCAGCGGTGGATTTGCGGGTGGAGCAAGAAGATGAGAGATTGAAGAAGCAGAATGGCCATTGGATTGACATCCAATGGTTACGTCTGCTAGAATCGTTGGTTGACGTATATAATAAGTAAAAAAAATCTTGCATACACATCAACGTAATAGGCCCTATTTTTTTAATAATTTACAGCTCATTGCAACTTCTTATGCAATTTATTGCAACTTGTTTTTTTGGCTAGGGCTAGGGTTAAAAATTTAAATGAAATTTCACATATTTTGGTGGGGTCCAAACTATTTGTAACACCAAAATGTCGAGCCAGATTTAAAGTACTTTGAAGATATATTTAAATTAGGTTAAAGCCCAGTGAAATTGGAATATGAAATAAAGTAATTGCCAATTTGTCGTCTCTTTTTTTTATATATTTATAGCGCATTTCATATTACTTTCAAGATTTGCAACCGTCTTGAAAGAATTGCAGCCCATCAGGGCATAGAAAAATAAGTAGGCCTGGATTGGGTATTCTTCAGAAAAAATTGGGCTCATTTTCACAAAGAAAATATAGCTGGGCTGGTCACATGGTGAATGTAAAATATAAGCCTGGGCTAGATGGGCCACACCCCAGTTGAAACCCTGCTCTGTCTCAACAATAAAAAAAAAATACTACTCGAGCAGCTATGTCCCAGGTGTCAGCCGATCTTGTATTGTTCTCTTATCTATTGACTATATACGCTAACAATGTCGTGGGTCCCAGATGTCAGGAAACCACTAGGAGGAAGCATTTTATTTTTCTATACGATGACAATGGAGTATATATAACAAAAAATGCGGAACTTCCTTGTGTACGTTCATGGACATGGTGGGCCCCTGCTGTCATCCTCTCCACGTACAATCCTCTCCCGATTCCTCTTATTTGTTGACCATGTTGACAACGCGAGAGGGCGGCGCCATGGCGAGTGCACCAAAGCGCCTGGAGGACGACGTTGAGGCCTCGGACATCGGTGTTAACATCTAGGAGACGGTGTGGCGGTGATGCGTTTGCTGAGGCGCAGCCAGCCATGGGAGGCGGAAGCAGGTGGCCCCGCCGGCGCTGGTTTTGTTTTGGCGGCTGGAGGAAGACAGGACTGAAGAAACACGACAGACTATAAAAGCAACAAGAGTACTTAACAACCTTAACTGAAACCAGCAAGGGCACTTAACAACCATAGCTGAAAGTAGTATGAGTACTTATACAGGTTCAACCGTAGAAAGCATGCCTCAAACAATGCTACTTTGCCTACAGTTAACCAAGGGTAAGGCCACCAAGCCCCAGGACAAGGCCCAGGCGCCACCCCGCGCATCCACAACCCTTTGAAAGCGGCTTCATCTCGCAATGTACTCAATAAATAGCATATTCGCTTTAGAGCCATGGAAAAGCATGAGCATAACCTTCTATCCTATTCTCCAAGATGGACGGCCTTCATTATTTGAGACCACCCATGAATAAGTATTGTTTCACCTCCAAGGGGAATGGAGTAGGTCGACGTAAACATCATGTTGTGACCAAGCGCAAGTCTAACCTGACCATGGTCAGACATCTGTATTGGAACAATAGAACTGGGCAGTTTTTGTTTCAAGAAGATCACAACTGTAAAACTGTGTATTAGCAAGAGTTTATGAACTACATATATAACAGAAAACAACTCATACCATAAGTTTCTTGACACAGTTGGACCTGTTCAACGTGTGCAGCAGTGGCACACATATCCCACGTGGCCTTCCACCATTGAAACGCTCTACACGGACCTCAAGACGATCAATACAGTGTAGGAACTTGTGGATGTCATCCCAGTCAACTTCAGTGCCATCGATAACAGTCGAGTTCTTATAGAATAACAAACAAGTAGCATGCTTTACTTTGAAAAAAGCTACACGTGCCACCAATTATAAGAAATATTAGTTAGAAGTTGCATCTTTGTGAGAGGAGGGAGTCACAAATTGTTGCTACTTCTAAAGTTAAATTGTTATTTGTTAAACAGAATAGGTGGATTAAGAAGTAATCGAGGCAACAAGCAAGAACCATATACAAAACTAACATGGATGAACTACTGGAACGACGTCGGGGTGGAAGATCACAGTGAAGATGAGACCAAGTTCTGATATTTCCATCAACATTTGTGCGACAACATCCAGTGTGTAACACTTGAGAACGTTTATCCAAGTTCGGCCATAAAAAAGCAGCTATCTTCTTGGTTCATGAACCCAACTCGGAACTTATATCCATGGCTTGTCTTCAGTGTGACCATTGAACTAGTTTATTCAGTTATGGCAAGGCCGACCATCTTGAGTACATGTGTTCTGGCAGAGCAAGGAATGCATGGCGGGAAAAATAATATGAGAACATAATGTATTCGCTATCGCAATCTAGAAATAATTTCCTCCTTCATGTCAGTGTTGACCATGGTACTAGTACCTTTCATCCAAATATAGCAATCAAAATTTCCAAATTAGTTGACAACATGTTCAAAAAACCTGACGCTCTCGGATAGAAAAGAGGATTCTAGGAACATACTGTGAGTGTTTTAAAATCCTGTGTTAGGATGAGAAGGAACTAGTGTGGCGTCTCGCCGAGGGTGCAGAAACCTGTAGGGTCCTCACACTTTGGGCACTGCCAATGAAACACACTAGATTCAATAGGAAGAAAAATGCATCAACAGCGGCAGCTGCCATCCTAGTATTACCCACGACCAAGGGACTTGGATTATCGGGGATGGATGAAGAATTCGTACCTGGTTCTCCAAGAGAAAACCCTATGCAATCACCGAGAGGGGGTTTTCTCTGAACAAGTAGACGAGGGAGAAGGGGATTTAGGCCTAGTGAAATATTGTTGCTTCGTCCGTCCAGCTTTCTGCTAAAGCTGGAAAGGTGTTTTTTTGTGATTTGGCGGCTCATTGGGCATTACTGTGCGCTATGACTGGGGTGAGTCTACCGTGCAGTTGTGCACTCTAATTTGGTGCATGGCACATGGACCCCATTGCCAGATGCCCCACATATCATCCAAAGGAAGTAGAAAGGCAGGAGTAACTAGTTACACATAAATATAGTTTTGACAGAGAGATACTCCCTTTGTAAAGAAATATAAAAATCTTTTGTATCACAACTTTATACATAAGAAAAATCAAGGGGAATATATATAACATAATATGGGGGTCCAGCTGAGAATATAATACTCAGACATGCTCATGGTTCTAGACTTTGGGCCATAGGCCGGTGAGCCTGCATGTTTGGGGGCCCATGTGCTCTAACTCAGCACATTTCATGTTCCAAGCGATCAGTACGACACTGGTACTAGATGCTGTCGCAAGGCGAATACAGAAAATTTAATAAAGCACGGCAACTGTTAGAATGAAATCGAACGACAGTTCCTAACGAGCAATCAGAGTTTCAATTCTATCAATGATATCCTATGTGATAAGTAATACTGTCGTACAACTTACACACACAAGACACTTGTTCCACCATGCCCTATTATTACACCAAAATCTCTTGGAGGATAGACCAGTTCGACAGTTGTGTGCTACTACAGAAGAATTTCAAAGTTGATTTGGACCAACTCTCCTTGTCGAGAAAGTTTGATTTTGACATCATCCCTACCGCAAGATTTGATTTAGATTTGAACCTTGACCATGCTTTAGCATCAATAATCATGCAACCATCCTTTGTACTTATAGTATATTGAGCAGGTTCATTCACACCAAGGTTGTGCATGGTAAGAGAAACTTGGCCACGGTCACCCGGATTTTTGAACGACTCCCTCGTTGCTCTAGGAATTCTCTGTTTGCAAACAACAAGACATACACAAATAGTTAGATCAACACAGTGAATCATGTGAAACAATATCAAAAGATAAAAGAACGAAGCACTTGGGCGGCCAATGCTTACCAAGAAGGTGGAGATGTCTGTTTTTGTAAGGACTTTGGATATGCAGTGTGAGCTGCAGCGCAGTCTATTACCGGTGCAACTGCTGGTTCCGTTACCGCTGCACGGGCCGGAGTAGATGCAAGTGCAACTTCAAGTGTTGGTGTAGGTGCAGGTGCCATTGCTGGTGCCGTGCCAATGCAACTAGTAGTGTCGTTGCTGCTGCCGGAGATGGTGCTCCTTATGGAGCTGGTGCCGGTGTCGAGGGCCCGATCCTCCAGTAGATGAGCCCGATCCACTGACGCTGTCCGTGCCCAATCCTCAGGTGGATCAGACTGAGCTACTGCCGCTGTCAGTGCTAGAGCAAGTGCATGTGTGAGAAGGTGCCAGTGCTCGATCCGTTGCTGAAGGTGGTACCGAGTGCGAGACAACAACGATCGTCTCTAGTCTGCGATGATCAGCTTGCTAGCTTGACAAGGCTCCATGACCTTGATCTAGTCTTTTTCTTCATTTCTTTTAAACGCGAGAAGAACTAATTATGGTGTATTTGTTAAATGAAACTGCAGTTCATCATAGGGCTTTAGATTCTGCTCAGACAATAGACGGATCCAATTGTGCCCAGTAATATAAGTGATGGACAGTGCCTTCATTACTGACACGACATAAGAAGTGAAACCTGCAAAAATAACCATCATAGAGGAAACCAAACGGTTTATTCTATGAAAAATGTCACATGGCAAAACCTGCATCGTAAAATTGCAGCAAAAGTAAGAAAACATGACATTAAAATCAATAAGATTTAGACAGTAAATCAATAAGATTTACTTGATGTGACACGAGTGAATCCTCACCAGGAAATCACTATGTTCAAGTTCTAAACAGAAGATTGATTGTCAAATTACGGGTGGAATGCAGGGCCCCGCTTACTCCCACAAGCAGGACAGTCCAAAGGTTGTGACAAATCGTATGGACCAAACATCCGTGGGACTGGAAATCCTGGTGGGTGCGATAAACTCTGCAATGCATACAGATATTGGAGTGTAACCATAGTTGATAAACCGTCCTAAAAAAGATGATCTGGATACTTAAAAATATACAGACTGAATAGAGTGGACATACATTAACATAGAATGTTCTCAGGACTCACCACACAACAAAAGTGGTAGTACTAGACAATACAGGCTTCACGCACACAAATCAAGTACTGAAAAATAGTACTTACTACAGACAAGCAAAGTTGCACTAATTAAACTCTGCAGACTATTTCTTTCCACCGACCTACGGGTTTTACCCCGCATAACTGACTAGGTCATGGACTTCGTGAGAGATGTCTACCAGCACCATCACAATCTCGTCAACCTTGGAGAACCTAATGGAGTGGTCTTTCCACTCATAAACATGATGATGAAGACGGTCCACATTAGATTTGTTGAGAAGCTTTACAAGAACCACACCCTTCGTAATCGAAGGCACATCCAGGAAAATGTTGTGGTGAAGTACACCGTCGAGAACATGCCTGAAAACACTTGTTCACAACACGTGGCGGCAAGGACACATCAGCTGGATAGTTTAGCAGTAGAACTCATCCTCAGGTCTTCTAGTTCACACGGCACGACTTTGAGAACTTCATCTCAACCACGGACCTAGTTCTAATTCAAATAGAAACCAAATATTTTATTACTACCTCTATTCAAAAATATAAGATGATTTTCAATATTTTACTCCATATAAGACTACATATAAGACTACCTTCATCGCCAACTTCCAGGACACTCGCGATCGTCCGCCGTCCGTGGGTGACCTACGTCATATCAAGCAGCAGCAGCCAGGAGAGACCCTGCAGAAGTATATTCAGCTCTTCAACAATGTTCGCCTCAAGATCCCCAAGGTGTCGGACGAGGCCATCATCTCAGCATTCACTAATGGCGTCCGCGATGTCAAGATGAAGGACGAGCTCGCCATCCATGAGGATCTCTACATAGCCTTGGAGATGTTCAACATGGCGAACAAGTGTGCAAGTGTTGAGGAGGGGAGTCTCTTCCTCCTCGAGCTCCGAGATGCTGACCCAGAAGACAAGAAGGCCAAGGCCAAGGATGTGAAGTGCAAGGGGCCGGCCGTGCTCGCGGCTGAGCTAGAGATGAAGCGCGACTACGTCCACCCTGAGTCGGCCAAGAGCAGTGGACCGTTCTGCATCTTCCACAACGTCCACAACCACAACACCAATGACTGTCAGGAGCTCAGGGCCCTCCGTGATGGGTGCCTCAGTCGACGCCCCGAACACAACGATCGGGGCTACGGCCACAGAGGTGGCCGAGGTGGAGGATGCTGGGATGGACGTGACCATCGCCAGGAGTGGCGCGACCATCCTTGGGAGGACTGTTGACAGGGCCAACCTCGGGAGGGCACCTGGAGGGAGCTGCCTCATGAGGAACGCTCTCAGGGCAATGCCGGTCTGCCTCCACTGCCTCCACCACCAAGAAGGAACAAAGATCACCATCAGGACGAGGGGACTGGGGCTTCCAGGAGCCACGAGCCATCGCCTACATCCTGTGTGGCTCACAGGCCCCAGCCTCTCACCGTATCTTCAAGCAGTTCGCACGCGAGGTGAGTGCAGTGCTCCCCAAGCCCAAAGCAACTCGCCCTCTCAGGTGGTACAAATGCGCCATCACCTTTAGCTCCTTGGACCAGCTCAAGTGTGGGGCCACTGCTGGCGTGCTCCCCATGCTCTGCTCTCCCGTCATCAGCAATGTGGTCGTCACCAAGACCATCATCGATGGTGGAGCGGGGCTCAATGTCCTGTCTGTTCAAATGTTCGACAGACTCCAAGTACCGTACTACCAGCTTCAGCCAACCAAGCCATTTTCAGGAGTGACCGACAGCTCCACACACCCCATAGGGAAGATCTGCCTCTTTGTCACCTTCGGCGAACGCAGCAACATCCGCCTGCCCTACAACACCATCCTAGTTACCCAGCACTGGCCAAATTCATGGCAGCTACGCACCACAGCTACAATGTCCTCAAGATGCCAGGAAGCGGTGACATCATCACGGTCGCATGTCAGGAAAATGATGCGGTATGCTCCCTTGAGCGCGCCTTCCAAGATGCAGCAGTTGAGAACCCTGTAGATGAGGGTGGTGCCCTCTCTCCAGAGGTCGCCCCAAGACGAAGAAGCTGCAGCTAGGTCAGGGATCCCGTGCGGAAGCATTGCCCGAAGACGCCGCGCTGAGCCTCACATCCCAGGACGCGGTGCCTTCACCCATCGCATAGGAAGGCGCGCTGTCACGCCGAATATGCGACCCTGTCCTAAAGGAACTCGAAGGTCCCACCAAGGATAGACCCTCATATTAAAACGCTTTTGCAAGGTGGATATCATTACATCAACATTACATAATAGAAGGGGATACATACATAGGGCATACAATTCCACACGAATAAGACATCACAATACATAAGAGCAACATCCGACTACGGATGAAACACAAACAGAAACTCAAACGACATCCACCCTGCTAGCCCAGGCTGCCGACCTGGAACCTATCCCTGATCGAAGAAGAAGCAGAAGAAGAACTCCAACACAACCAAACATCACTCTCGCGTCATGATCATCGCACAACCTGTACCTGCAACTGTTTTTGTAGTAATCTGTGAGCCATGAGGACTTAGCAATCCCATTACCATGGGTATCAAGACTAGCAAAGCTTAAAGGGAAAGGAAGGGGTAAAGTGGTGAGGCTGCAGCAGCGACTAAGAATATATGGTGGCTAACATACGTAAATAAGAGCGAGAAGAGAGCAAAAGGAACGGTCGTGAAGCTAGCAATGATCAAGAAGTGATCCTGAACTCCTACTTACGTCAAACATAACCCAAAACCGTGTTCACTTCCCAGACTCCGCCGAGAAGAGACCGTCATGGCTACACACGCGGTTGATGTGTTTTAATTCGGATCTGGTGTCAAGTTATCTACAACCGGACATTAACAAATTCCCATCTGCCTATAACCGCAGGCATGGCTTTCGAAAGATTATACCCTGCAGGGGTGTCCCAACTTAGCCCATGATAAGCTCTCGCGATCAACGAAAGATATACCTTCTCCCAGGAAGACCCGATCAGACTCGGAATCCCGGTTTACAAGACATTTCGACAATGGTAAAACAAGACCAGCAAGACCGCCCGATGCGCCGACAATCCCGATAGGAGTTGCACATATCTCGTTCTCAGGGCAACACCGGATGAACACTACGTACAACTAAAACCAGACCTCGAGTTTCCTCGAGGTGGCGCTGCAAGTGGCTCTGATTCGGACCAACACTTAGACAAGCACGGGCCCGGGGGGGGCTATAATAAAGATGACCCTCGAGAGAGCGACTCCCAAGGGAAAAGTAGGTGGTGGTGAGGCAAATGGTAAAACCAATGTTGGGCCTTGCTGGAGGAGTTTTATTCAAAGCGAACTATCAAGGGGGCCCCATAAATCACCCGACCGCGTAAGGAACGCAAAATCCGGGACCATAACACCGGTATGATGGAAACTAGGGCGGCAAGAGTGGAACAAAACACCAGGCATAAGGCCGAGTCTTCCACCCTTTACCAAGTATATAGATGCATTAATAATAAAAGAGATATTGTGATATCTCAACCAAAATCCTGTCCACCATGGAGCAATCTTCAACTTCACCTGCAACTAACAACGCTATAAGAGGGGCTGAGCAAAAGCGGTAACATAGCCAATCAATGGTTTGCTAGGAGGGGTGTCAAAGGTTAGAAGTTCATGGCAATTTGGGATGGCTTGATAAACAGGTGATAGAACGAAGCAACTAGCATAGCAATGATAGTAGTGAGATCCAGGGTAGCGGTCATCTTGCCTGAAATCCCGCAAGGAAGAAGAACGAGTCCATGAAGAAGATGAAGCCACGAAGACGAACCAAGCATAGACGAACGAATCCTCACGATCGCAACGAAACGGGAATTATCGAGAGAAGCACACAACATGGTAAACAAACCACACATGAACAAGACATGATGCACAACAAGCATCATGCATGACAAAGCTACATGAGGCTACTCATGGCTAGAGATGATGCAAACAAGAGCAACACATCAAGGCAAGTTTAAATGAGGCCGGGAACAACATATAACAATTCCGGTAAGTCCTCATATGCATATTTCGAAATTGGTCCAGATCTGAATAAACATTATGTTCAAGTTGTTAAACAGCAAGTTAAGATGCACCAAGATGATCTACACGAGATTCTAGTAAAGTTACATATAAAGTTCATTAAGTTCGGAGCTACGACCTAGAAGTTATGAGCAAAACAAGTCAAACATTGCAATGATGCAAAATGCACCCAAACATCAAGCAAAACACCTCAAAACATGTATGCAACATGATAATATGAAGCGACATGCAATTCTAAGAAAGTTTCATATAGAATACACTCAAAACGGAGCAACGGTTCAACACACACACATGAAACAAGTTATAGCAACAATATGTCCAAAACAGCAACTAGGCATCTTGCAAGCATCAAAACACTATGCTACAACACCCCAACATTATAACAAAAGGCATGGACATGATGTACAGGAAAGCATTACAAAACATGAACACTGAGCTATCTCCAGAAATCACTAGAACATACTCAAACACAAACGGCAAGATTGCAAACAATAACAGTTCAGACTTTGCAGAAAATAACATCAGGTTGCAATGTTCAGAGCTATCAAACAACATGTTACAGGAACTTATCATGGCAAAAAAAGGCATGGCATGAATCTACTAAACCCATAGATCAAAAGTCCTTTACTTACCATGAGCCAAAAAGGAACAGAAGATATGATGGCACCCATGTAAACATATCAAGTTATAATACAGATTCAAACATGGCAGAAACAGAATTATAAAGGCATGTTGGTGAGCTTGTGCAACTCACTACAGAGTAAAACATGGTATGGAAATGCAAACAACTGTAAGAAGGCATGTTTATGAAGCTAAGCATGGAAAGAGAAAGTTCATAGGGTGCATGGAACAATAGCAACAATCATGGCAACAACTGAACTTAATGTTAACAGGCTGACAGCAACATTATCAAGCAACTTTGAAGCAAGATATGAACAAGCTACAGCAAGCTATAATTGCAACCAGGGGCATGAGTGGATAGAGCATAACATGTAGAACAAAACATATTTAGCGAACATCTCCAGATTATGTATAGAATGATTTGTAGCAGCAGGTTTATATAGCATCACGAAATAATAGATTCAGCCTAGCAAAACAGTAACAGCAAGTACACTACTTAAAAAGCTCAATTCACTCACCACAAGTCATTGCATGACAATATAAGCATAGTATCAGCAATAAGACATGTTTATGAAACAAACCAAGTCAAGAACAAGTTCATAGCATGCAAGGATCAACTACAACAACCTTGGCAAAATTGAATATGTAAACAATCTGCCAGGAAACATTTTGAAGCAAAAGTAGAGCACGAAAATGACATGCTAGACTACTCAATCATTGCAAACAAGGGCATGAATGGATAGAGGACAACCATATGTTCAAAACATCCTTACTGAAGTATCTCAAAATATGGAAGGATCTCTCTATAGCATCAAGTTTATATGGCATCAAAATAACAGCAGAACAGGGACTGAAAACAGCAACATCACAATGCCTAGTTTGCATGCTCGTGCTAGTCACCACATTGATCACAAAAATGCATGGCATACACCACTGTAAATATGACATGGCATAGATCAAAACACATGTAGACATTAACCTCATAGGATGCACACATCAATCATGGCCAAAATGACAAATGAGCCTGTTATAACAGATTCAGCAGATTAACATCATGAAGCACTCTTGCAACGATGATTCAGGCATCAAGATGACATCAAATGAATATGATGCAATGGAATGAAATGAATTACTCGTTGAGACAAACAATTCGACATATTACACGCACGAAACGGAGCAGTAAATAACAAGTTATGATGCGATGAACATGGCATGGTAATGCAAAATCTCAAGGACTTAGGAATTTCGGGGCCACCTCAAATCAAGTTTGGATCCGAAACCGAATGGCGCGGAAGACGAGGTTCGCCGGATGGGCTCGCCGGAGAGGAGGACGGGGATGCCGGAGGAGGGCCGGGGAGGTCGGGGCGAATGGATCTAGCCAGCCCCTCGCCGGATCCGGCACCGGCGGAGGCCGGGGTGGCGCTGGAGGCACGGCGCGTCGCCGGGGCGGCGGAGGCAGCAGAGGGCGAGGTCGCCGGCGCGGGCAAGGCGCGGCCGGCCGAGCGGCGCGGACGGTGCAGAGATCTGGCAGCGGTCCGGTGGCGGTGCAGGGGCGAGGCGCTCGACGGCCGGTCGGCGCGCGGGTGCCGACGAGGCGGCGGAGGCGGCAGAGCGGGCTCGGGCGGGAGCCGGGCGGCGGCGGGATGGGCCCCGCGGGACCGATTCGGGACGCGCGGGCCGGCGGCGGGGCTGGAGAAAGAGAGCCGGCGGGAGGACACGTGGCACGCTCCGATTGGCTGGGGAGTCGGCGGCGGACATGTCCGGCGTGCGGAGGAAGAAGGGGCTAGGGTTTCGGGGGATTTTTTGGGAGAGATGCACATATATATAGGTAGAGGGAGCTAGGAGTGTCCAAATGAGGCACGGGTTTGAGCCACGCGATCGTGATCGAGCGACTGAGAGCATGGAGGGGAGTTAGATGGGTTTTGGGCCAGTTTGGAAGGGTGTTGGGCTACAAAGAGAAAGGGGGGTTTCGGGCTATGCGGTTAACCGTTGGAGTATCAAACGACCTCCAAATGGCACGAAACTTGACAGGCGGTCTACCGGTGCTATACCAAGGCCGCTTGGCAAGACTCGGTCCATTCCGAGAACGTTTAACACCCGCTCACAACAAGAGACAAAAGGGGAACGTCGAAGGGCATAGGAGTGCCGGATCGCGAAACAGACAACGGGGAAAATGCTCGGATGCATGAGACGAACACGTATGCAATGCAATGCACATGATGACATTATAAAACGCAACACACAAGCAAATGACATGGCCACAACGACGAATAACTGGCAGATACCTGGCGCATTGAATCTGTGCGTTACAACACTCCTCCACTAACAAGAGATCTCGTCCCGAGATCTTAGGACCGAGACGGAAGGGAAAAGGGGATGAGGTGAAGCAAGAACTCAAGAGAAGAAGCAAAGAATCGAGAGCACTCGAGAAGAAGAGAGGAACAACGAGAACGACGAGAATCGAAAGCTCACGGAATCAGATATACTATGAAAACACTCCGGTTTGAATGAGATAAGAAACGAATAAGACTGAAAGAATTTAGGTAGTACTCCAGCTGAAATGGAAAGAATAGAACAAGAACTTCACAAGATAGAATGACACTTGATGAGATGAACGATGCAATGCCTCCGGAAGAATTGAAAGAATGGAATGAAAAGGACTTAGAAGGAAGGGTTGAACAAATTTGAATATCTGAGAAGAACGAAGAAATGCAAAACTTCACTTCAGAAGAAAATGAAGAATTATTTGCTCTTCAAGACGGGAGAAGAAAAGATACTTGAACTCCACCAACAAAATCTTGATGAACTCTTGAAAGAATGAATTAAATCATAAAGAACCACCATGAAGAACTCCGGTAACAACAGGATGATGAGATAGAATGAAGGATGGAAGAATAAGATGAGCCTTGCGATGAATTAGATGGAGGTTCCGACGAAATAGCCGCGGAAAATTTGAACTCCGGAGAAGAAAAGATGAAAACACTTGGAACTAGAATTTATTCATCAAGAACAAACTCCGAAGGAAGGGATTAATCACTCTGATGAAATAAGAATAAGGTTTATTGTATGCTTATCCTTCATCAAATTGATGACAAGCAATAGATTTCGCATCTTACTTATTCTTCTTGAAAAAAGATTGAGAAGTGATAGCACAAAACTTGAGAAGGTCTTCATGAACCACCGGTAGGATTGAAAGAACGAATGGATGAAAATGATAAACAAGGAAAAAGAATCTTGAACGAACCACCGTAAGAATTCGGAAATGACTGACGAAAGGGAATGAATCATCGGGAAGACTTAGAAGAACAAATCTGCTTGAGGGGATTTACAGGCAAAAGCACAAAGAGATCATGAGCTGATTAAGGAACACTTGAACGAAGCACCGGGATAAATGGATTCAGCAAGTGATTAAGGAACACTTGAACACTTGAACGAACACTTGAACGAAGCAACGAGGCAAAAGCACAAAGAGATCATGTTATGATGCGATGAACATGGCATGATAATGCAAAATCTCAAGGACTTGGGAATTTCGGGGCAACCTCAAATCAAGTCTGGATCCGAAACGGGATGGCGCGAAAGACGAGGTTCGCCTGATGGGCTCGCCGGAGAGGAGGACGGGGATGCCGGAGGAGGGCCGGGGAGGTCGGGGTGGACGGATCCAGCCGGCCCCTCGCCGGATCCGGCACCGGCGGAGGCCGGGGCAGCGCTGGAGGAGCGACGCGTCGCCGGGGCGGCGGAGGCGGCAGAGGGCGAGGTCGCCGGCGCGGGCGAGGCGCGGCCGGCCGAGCGGCGCGGACGGCGCGGAGATCCGGCGGAGGTCCGGTGGCAGTGCAGGGGCGAGGCGCTCGGCGGCCGGTCGGCGCGCCGGCGCCGGCGAGGCGGCGGAGGCGGCAAAGCGGGCTCGGGCGGGAGCCGAGCGCCGGCGGGATGGGCCCCGCGGGCCCGATCCGGGCCGCGCGGGCCAGCGGCGGGGCTGGAGAGAGAGAGCCGGCGGGAGGACACGTGGCACGCTCCGATTGGCTAGGGAGTCGTCGGCGGACATGTCCGACGCCGGGCGGACGCGTCCGGCGCGCGGAGGAAGAAGGGGCTAGGGTTTCGGGGGATTTTTTGGGATAGATGCACATATATATTGGTAGAGGGAGCTAGGAGTGTCCAAATGAGGCACGGTTTTCGGCCACGCGATCGTGATTGAACGACTGAGAGCATGGAGGGGAGTTTTGTGCCAGTTTGGGCCAGTTTGGAAGGGTGTTGGGCTGCAAAGAGAAAGGGGGGTTTCGGGCTACGCGGTTAACCGTTGGAGTATCAAACGACCTCCAAATGGCACGAAACTTGACAGGCGGTCTACCGGTGCTATACCAAGGCCTCTTGGCAAGACTCGGTCCATTCCGAGAACGTTTAACACCCGCTCACAACAAGAGACAGAAGGGGAATGCCGGAGGGCATAGGAGTGCCGAATCGCGAAACGGACAACGGGGAAAATGCTCGGATGCATGAGACGAACACTTATGCAATGCAATGCACATGATGACATGATAAAATGCAACACGCAAGCAAATGACATGGCAACAACGACGAATAACTGGCAGACACCTGGTGCATCGAATCTGGGGCGTTACACGCGCCAGGCGCCCCTCTCAGGCCAGGCTCGGTGGCTCTCCTCGGGAGGGCCTCAGACCTAGCCGGGCTCACGAGGGTGGCACTCGGGCACCATGTGGAGGCGGTCTTCAGAGCACGCTTCCTAGGAGAAGGCATCAGGTGGGAGGCGCCAAGCGTTCAGGAGTTCATCAGCAAGGCAATTGAGGAGATTCAAGATGCAAGGGTTCTGCAAGGCGATTACCGCCTACCACGAGGCGCAGCTCACTGCCCTGGCGAGGGTAAGGAGTTCCGCATCTGCATCGACATCCCAGGGCTCAACAGGGACGCATCTCGGCAGCTCTCCTGGCTGTCTCGTGTCGGCCGATGCAAGGGTCCACCCCATAGCTACGTCCGCATGCCTTTCGGCCTTCCCACCGCGGCCATGGTGTTCCAACACTGCACAAGGGATGCCCTGGAGGCTCGCGAGGCCAGGCATCAGGAAAACCTGGTGGAGATAAAGGAGCACCCCAAGGAGCCTCCTGGGCCCTCTGGGCCTCTCGAGGCCCAGCACCAGGGCGGCTCATGAGGAACGACTCTGACAACGTGCTCCTTTCGCTACCCCAACACCTCTTCAGCAACAGTACCAGGTGACATCTCTCCAGTTTGTTCAGTTTGGGGGCGCCCCACGGGCAGCATCATCCCTAGGCCGTGTGGGTCCATCCCCGCGGCTTGTATCGTTTTGCATTCACCAAGATTGTCTAACTATCTTCTATGAGTTTACCTATGATCGTCACCCTCCGGACTTGAGCCTTATCTGCCTCGCGGCCTCCCTGCGTTTGCTGGCTTGTCCTTTGCTTGCCTTGCTGCATGGCCACTCACATCGGCATGACGCTTGTGCTCGGGTCCGTCCCTGCAACGCTGACAAACCTAGGATCAAGCTCTGGTTCATGACCTACCTCACGCACGCCACCTCTCCAGGTCCTCAGTGCCATTATCTGGTGCCCAGGGCCCTGGTCTGGCAGCCCGCTCTGCAGGATTCTCGGCCTTTCCTGTCATCTAACCCATAGGTTCACCTGACAGTGATTCACGTGCCGGTTTAGACGACCGCCATCTTGTCTTGCGAGTCACTTGCACGTTAAAGGGGGAGGTCCCGAGCATCGTGTCTCGAGAGCTTCTACTGGCTCTCCAGCCCTCACCCCTTGGCCTTGACCACGGCACCGCGACCTGGCATACTAGCGGCGGCTAAGCTCGCTCGAGGGCCGGGACCCAAGGACGTAGTGCACATGCGCAAGCGAGGCAAGAGGGTGGTCATTGCGGGCAGTGCACAATGATACCACCACAGACTCAAGAGCATGCACTCTCCTCCTAACGGACCAGGACACCAAAAGACAAGTCACAATTCGCTACGGCACTAGCCCCGCTCCCTACACTCCCCGGCCTTGCAGTCTCACTCCAGCGGTTTCGCTCCCCTTTTCGATTCTCTGGGCGGCTACTTGCATGCCAAGGGGGACCTCGTGAGCATCGCGTCTCGTGAGCTCTCACCGGACCTCGGGCTGCTCACCTCCTAGCCTTGACCACGTCATTGCCACCTGGCATGCTAGCGACGGTTGAAGCCTGCCTAGGGACTGGTTCCCGTCGGCGTAGAGCGTCACGCCGTCTAGGGAAAACAAAAGGGAGGAACTGTGCCGAACTAGGATACCTGAATTCATCACATAATCAAAGGAAGCAACACTGATATTAAATACATTTCGACCCTTACAAACCCCATTGGGGCTGATTTTCACTCCGCACAGGGAAAACAAAAGAAGGAAGGAAGCTACTAAGCCATTGGGCGTCACCGACGACGCCGAGCGGCATCCGCTGCTGCGCTCCGACCATAGTGGGAGCTTGGCGGCTGTAGTGACTAGACCTCAAATGGTTAAGTATCTGTGCATCAGTGTCATCCCTGGATCGATAATGCTGACACGCATAGTACTCGAGGATTAATAACAGAGTTTAATCACACTTATTACATCAAATGTCTCAAAAGAGAACTTATTACAATAATATGGCTTAAGGCCATGTAAATAAGATAACAGCGGAAGGCTTGGAAGATAAAGTGAGTCCATCAACTCCAACGACATAAATGAGTGCACGACAATGACCTAGCGCACCTTACTCTTCGTCTTAAATGTCTGCAACATGATATGTGGCAGCCCGAAACGGGCCAGCACGTGGAATATGCTGGCAATGTAACACAAAAGAGCAATGAACAGAATAAATGCTATCACTACATGCATATATGGCTGGTGGAAAGCTCTATGGTTAATGTTTTGCATAAAGCCAACTTTTCCCTACAACAAAGGAATATATTTTATTTAACTATCATGGTGGTTGTTAAACATTGAGAAGGTTCCTCCAACTCAATCCCAATTAAACAGTATTAAACCCAACAAATTAATTTAGAGTGATGAGATCAACATGATAATCCAAGAACCAGATACTCAAGATGTCCATAACCAGGGACACGGCTAACCATGATTAGTTTGTACACTATGTAGAGGTTTGTGCACTTTTCACCACAAGACTCAATCACCTCCGCTGAATTTCTTGCACTACAAGGTGTTTGAGAAATGGATGACTGAGACATAGTCTATGAGAAACATTAATTCTTTGCTCTGGATGGACAGTTACACCTACTTTCCCCTACATCTGCTAGCCCACAACTGAAAGAGGTCATGCAACCTACTCAACTATGCTAGAGCCCATAATAGCTTGTGGCTGCACACGGAAGTTTCTAGCATGAATAATCTTATGATCCTTGAGCCTGGGCTGGCGAACCGAGGATGATCACACGGGTACTCCAGGATATCCTAGGACAACACTGGATTCTCCAGGTGGCCACAACCAATCCACCCAGATATGTATTTAAGTAGCCAACTTAAGTTAACCAGCAATTAACAACTCTCACATCTGTCATAGATACACTCAACCAATCCACGTCTGTGAGCATAGCATAGCAATCTGATCATCAACAGTAGAGAACTCCCAAGGTTTGATAAAAAGGGAAATAGGTTCTACCTCATCATCCTACTTCCCAAACCCACATGTTAATCACATCCTAATCATGCAATGTTTGAGGATTGGAACTAATGCATAAAAACTGGGTGGTAAAGATATGGTCAAAGTTTTACTTGCCTTGCTAACGATCTGCAAACCCTAGAGACTCGTAGTAGCATGCTTGGCACTTCGAGAATTCTATCGCAAACAAACAATATCATACATAAGCACTCAAGCATAGATGCACGGGTAAAACTTCAAAGAAGAGGATTCAATCTGAAAGTTCTACTGAAGAGCTTCGATTTGCAAAATGAAAATCAATCGAATCGGAGCTACGATACTCAAACTGCGAACAAAAGAAGTTCGAAAACAAATCTATTTGAAACTAATTTTGAATTGGTCAAAATCATGTTCAAGTTAATTAAATGTAAAGACGGGCTCAATACAAAGATTTTCGCGTTCGTTTCACTAGATTCTGACTAACGGTTAAAAAGTTGCAAGGGTTTGAAGACCAGGGGCTAATCTGCGATAAAAATAATCGTGGATAGGTCCCTGGCAAAAATAAACAGAAAAAAGGAAAATCTATCGGACAAACGCCCGCTAACAGAGGCTAATGAATGAATTCGTTCTTTAAAACAAGCTAACGAACGAACATTCGCAATTTAACCTAAATCAAAGAAAAACCGAACTGATCTAGAAAAAAACTGAATCTAGGGTTAAAAAACAAACTGACCGGAACAGAAACCGGCGACGGCGACGAGATGGCTCCGGCGGGGCGGCATCGTCGGCGGGCGGGGTGGCACGGGGCGGCGCGCGCGGCGGCGGTGGGCGGCGGCGGGTGGCAGCGACGGCGCGGGGCTCCGGCGGCGGTGACGCTAGGGTTAGGGTTTGGCGAGGCGGCTTGGGCTGTTGACGGCCTCGGGCCTCGCCCTTTAAAGGGGCCGGCCTGGAGGAGTCCGGCTCGGGCATAGCCCATAGGTCGGTTCGTGATTATTTTTAAAACTGATGGAGTAAAATAAATAAAAGAAATACCAAACAGAGTCCAACAATTTCGAAATAAATTTTCACGGTCCTCTAATAATATTTCGGACAAAGTGAACATTTATTTGAGCTAAGAATGCAATTTTTTAAAAATTCATATTTTTCTAATTCAAATAAAATAGCAATAAAAATCCAAATAAAATATTTATTTGATTTTGACATTTTTCCTCCAACATTTCTTTTAATTTGGAGGAGTCATTTTATCTCCTCACTTTTATTTTAATATTGGAAATATTCTGAGAGAACAATAGTAAAACCAAAATGATCCTCTTTTCAATGAGAAAATTCAAATATGAAATTAAATGAAATTCCCAACTCTCTCCGTGGGTCCTGTAGTTGCTTAGAAGTTCTAGGATCAAAACCAAAATGCAAATAAAATAGGATATGCATATAACATTCCAAATTGAAAATTTGGGATGTTACAAACCTACCCACCTTAAGATGAATCTCGCCCTCGAGATTCAGGTTGGCTACAAAATAGGTGGGGGTGGTCCTTCCGTAGGTCTTCCTCTTGTTCCAAGGTAGCTTCATCCTCGGTATGGTGGCTCCTCTAAACTTTGCAAAACTTGATAACCTTGCTGCATGTGACTCGGTTGGCAAACTCGAGAATCTTAACTGGTTTCTCCTCGTAGGTCAAATCACTATTAGCTGAATCGCTTCCAGTGGTACTGTATCTCTCAGAGGAATACCGACCATCTCTGCGTGGCACTTCTTCAACTGGGAAACGTGAAACACATCGTGAACTCCTGACAATCCTTCTAGCAATTCCAGCTTGTAAGCAACTTCTCCCATGCATTCCAAAACTCGGTATGGTCCCACAAATCTCGGGCTAACTTTCCCTTAACTCCAGATCGTTTAACTGCTCGAAGCGGGGACACACGAAGGTATACTCTGTCTCCGACTTCGTACATTGTCTCCTTGCGTTTAGAATCCGCATAACTCTTTCTGCCTGGACTAGGCTACCTTGAGTCTATCGCGAATCAACTTAACCTTCTCTTCCGACTCCTTAATCAAATTTGGTCCGAACAACTATCAATCTCCTACTTCATCCCACAATAACGGTGTCCTTCACCTCCTTCCTTACAAAGCTTCGAAAGGGGCCATCTTCAAACTGGCTTGATAACTATTGTTATAAGAGAACTCTGCATACGGCAAGTTGTCGTCCCAACTAGATCCATAATCTAGCGCACAAGCTGTCAACATGTCCTCCAGAATCTGATTGACTCTCTCGGTCTGTCTATCTGTCTGTGGATGGAAGGCTGTACTGAACTCTAGCCTAGTACCCAATGTCTCATGCAACTGATTCCAAAACTTTGAGGTAAACTGGGTTCCTCTATCTGATACAATGGTCCTCGAAACTCCATGCAGACATACGATGCCGGTCATGTATATCTTCGCCAACTTAGCACTAGTATAGGTGGTCTTCACAGGGATGAAATGATCTACTTTTGTCAACCGATCAACTACAACCCAGATAGAGTCATAGCCTGAACGAGTCCTGGGCAATCCAGTGATAAAATCCATGTCAAGCTTATCCCACTTTCATTTGGGTATTGGCAATGGCTGTAGCAATCTAGCTAGCTTCTAATGCTCTGCCTTAACTCTCTGGCATACATCACATACTTCTACATACTCAACAATATCCTTCTTCATTCCTGTCCACCAAAAACATTCCTTAAAATCCAGATACATCCTAGTATTTCCTGGGTGAATCGAATACGGTGAATCATGGGCCTCCTGCAGAATCAACTTCCTTATCGGGGTTGTTAGGCACATATATGCGATCCTTAAACCATAAAGTATTGTGCTCATCCTCACGAAATCCTTTAGCCTTTCCTTTGCTCATCCTTTCCTTTATCTCCACAATCTCTTTGTTAGTCTTCTGAGCTTCCCTGATCTTACCTATCAAAGTGGACTGAATTTCCAATGCTACTACATAACCTCTCAGAACTATTTCCAAACATAGCTCGCAAAGATCCTCTGCTAACTCCTTGGGTAATCCTCCGGTCATGAGAGAATTAACATAACTCTTGTGACTCAACGCATCTGCTACTACATTTGCCTTTCCGGGATGATAGTGCAATTTCATATCATAATCCTTAATGAGCTCCAACCATCTCCTTTGCCTGAGGTTCAACTCCTTCTGTGTGAAGATATATTTCAAACTCTTATGATCCGTGTATACCTCACAGTGGTTTCCGATGAGAAAATGTCTCCATGTCTTCAGCGCACACACTACGGCTGCTAACTCCAAATCATGTGTAGCGTAATTCAGCTCATGAGGTTTAAGTTGTTGTGAGGCATATGAAACAACTCTTTGCTCCTACATAAGCACAACTCCAAGTCCTTGACGTGAAGCGTCGTAATACACTTGATAATCCTTTCATTGATCTGGAAGAATTAGCATTGGGGTTGTAACCAAAAGTTTCTTCAACTCCTGAAAACTGGCTTCACACTCCTCAGTCCATTTAAACTTGGTGTCCTTCTTCAATAACTCCGTCATGGGCTTTGCAATCCTGGAGAAATTCTCAATGAACCTCCGATAATATCCGGCGAGTCCGAGAAAACTCCTGATCTCACCAACTAATGTGGGTGCCACCCATTTAGTCATAGAAACAACCTTGGTGCGGTCTACTGCTATTCCTTCTCCGGATATAACATGTCCGAGAAATCCAACTTCCTTTAACCAAAACTCACACTTGCTGAACTTGGCATACAATTGATGTTCTCTGAGCTTCTCTAGAACCAAACATAAATGTTCCTTGCGCTCCTCTTCATTCTTCGAGTATACCAAAATATCATCAATGAACACCACGACAAACTTATCCAAAAACTCCATATACACTTTGTTCATCATGTTCATGAAATAGGAAGGCGCGTTAGTCAGACTAAATGATGTAACAGTATACTCATATAGCCCGTACCTTGTGGTAAAAGCTGTCTTAGGTATATCCTTCTCTCGAATCTTCAGCTGATGGTATCCTGATCGTAGATCGATCTTGGAAAATACTTTAGCTCCTTGCAACTGGTCAAACAAATCATTGATCATCGGAAGTGGGTACTTGTTCTTGATCGTCACTTCATTCAACGCACGATAATCAACAACCATCATTAATGATCCATCCTTCTTCTCCACTAGAAGCACTTGGGCTCCCCAAGGTGACTAACTTGGTCGTATGTAACCTTTATCCAGTAACTCCTTAATCTGCTTCTTGATTTCCTCCAAATCCTTTGGGGCATCCGATACGGTCTCTTTGATATTGGCCCGGTGCCTGGCAATAGCTCAATCAAAAACTCAATGTCTCGATCCGGTGGCATGCCTGGTAACTCCTCTGGAAATACGTCGGGGTAATCCATCACCACTGGTACTTCCTCCTGTACAACTCCTGATTAGGATTTCACTTGAGTCCTCTTTGGCACATGCCAGGATACATACTTGATCCTTCTTCCTTCTGGGATGGTGAGCATAATTGACTTACTGGCGCAATCAATGTTTCCCCCATACATCGATAACCAATCCATGCCCAATATCACGTCCAACCCTTGTGACTCCAGAATTATTAGATCCGAGGGGAAAACATGCCTACCTATGGTAAATGGCATCTGAAAACATCATGTGCTGGCCATATACTCCGCTCCTGGTGAGCTTACTAACATAGGTGTCCTAAGAACTTTAGTGGGCAACTTATACTTATCCACAAATCCCTTGATATGTCTGAATGCGATGCACCAGTATCAAAAAGGAACGATTGAAGTAAATGACTTAACCAAAAACTTACCTATAACTGCATCTGGCTGCTCTTCAATCTCCTCCATGCTAACGTGGTTCACTTGACCCCTGTTGAAAGGGTTGGGCTTCTTGCCAGAGCTTCCATTGCCATTTCCATTCTTTGCTTCAGAACACTCGGGTACGTATGTGCCCATTCTTCCCGCACTTGAAACAACTAATGTGACTTAGATCCTTCTTGGCGGGCGTTGCCGGTTGGGGCGGTTTTGGCTGCTGCTTCCTCCATTCCCATTCCCATTCTTGGGGCCACTATGGTTATGCAAACTTCCTCCATTGAGACTGTGGCCTCCATGGTTATGGTGAATGTGTCCTCCCGAGTTCGGGGTAAAATGAGGTCTCTGCTGAGCTCCTGAATTGTACTTCCCTTGTCCATAATTCCTCTTGCAGCTCTCTATCTGTTGCTGCTTCCCTTCAATCATAAGAGCTCTATCTACCAACTCCTGGCAGCTGTTGAATGTTGCCACCATCAACTGCATGCTCAGCTCATCATTCAGTCCTTCCAGAAACTTCTCCTGCTTTGTAGCATCAGTAGCTACATCATCAGGGGCATATCATGCTAACTTACTAAACTCACCCACATACTGGCCCACTGTGCGTCCTCCTTGGCGCAAGTTGCGAAACTCGTGCTTCTTCATGTTCATAGCTCCTGTTGAAACATGGGCAATGTGGACAGCCTGCTGAAACTGATCCCATGTAATAGTGTCAATGGGATAAGTGGATGTGAAATTCTCCCACCATGATGTTGTGGGTCCATCAAACTGATGTGCGGCAAAACACACTCTCTCCGCATCTGTGCATCCTACAGTGGTCAGCTCCCTTCCAATCTTGCGGAGCCAATTGTAAGTGCATCTAGTTCCACCCCTAGTTGGTTTTGGAGTATTGACGACAAAGTTGGTTGAGGGACTAATGCGTTTGTGAGAATTGCAGGATAACGCAGGTAGTGCCCCTCATTGATTCGGTGTTACCTACCGGAGATGACCCCTAAAAATGTATGAAGACATTGAAGACACATGTGGTGTGTGAAGAGGTTCACAATTGAAGACTATGACATTGAGAGACATTGAGTGAAGACTATTGGAGCGCAAAGACTGAGTTGTTTCATTGTTTCATCTTCTTCTATGTGAGTCATAGAACCACCGTACTGTTAAGTGGGGTCCAAGTGAACTAAGTCAGAGTGACTGAAGTGATGCTCAACCCAAATCCTATGTCCTTCAAGCGAAGACAATGAGAGCAAATCTTATCCAGAGTTGGATAAGTCAGCTTTGCTTGTAGCCCAAGTAAAGTTGCCGCGTGTGTTGAAATCTAAACCGTTGAAACACGTGTCAGGTTCCTTAGTGACCCAGGGTCATTTTGGACAAATCAGGTCGCGTTGCCTTGTGGCTATAAATTAGCCCACCCCCTACACCATAAATTGGTGGCTGCTCAGAGTTAGTATACGGCTTTTTGTCGTTTGAGAGCAACCCACCTCAAAGCATTTGAGAGAGAGAAATCCTTGCGAGGACAAAGCCCAAACACCCAGAGCCAAATAGTGTTAGGAATCACTGAAGTCTTTCTGTCTGTGTGACCTGAAGACTTATTACACTTGAGGACCGTGCATCTCCAGCCGGTTAGGCGTCGCGTTCAGAGCATCCAAGATTCATTGTGGATTGACGGTTGAACAAAGTCTGTGAAGGTTTGGAAGTCTACCTTGAAAGACTGTACCAGAGTGATTGGGCGAGGACTAAGTGACCTTAGCTCAAGGGGAATAAGGTGAAGACACGGTCTTCTGAGTTGAATCTCAGCCTCCCCAACCAGACGTATAGTTGTCAGAGCAACTGGAACTCGTTCAACAAATCCTATGTCTTCAACAAGTGACTGGTTCTATCTCTTCCCTCCTTTACCTTGAGTTTGTCTTCGTGAAGTCGTTGCTTATCTGTCTTATCTGATTGACTTCATTGCTTGACTACTATTGTTGATTGCTTCATACTATCCTTCCATCCCGATCCTACTACCTAGCTGCTATTAGCCTTCGTACGTTAACGCTATTGCATACTTGACTATGGCTTGCTTGTTGTAGTTTATCTTCCCGCTGCATATCAATTAGGTTATTTCTATTGTTTGCCTTTGAAACTTCCATGTTTTGAAGACTTTGATAAAATCGCCTATTCACCCCTCTAGTCGATAACTAGCACTTTCAATTGGTATCAGAGCAAGGTACTCCCTTGTTCTGTGTGATTCGTTTTAACCACTTGGAGTTTAGCTATTTCGACTGCAGGGATAATCAAAGTCTCCCCTGCTTGCCCCGTGTTCGATGGAACAGAATATCCCTACTGGAAGAATAAGATGCGCATGCATCTTGAAGCCATTGATGTCGACCTCCGGTATGTCATCAGAATGGCGTTCCCAAAACTGGTGAAGGTGTCACCCCTACTGATGTCAAGAAGTTCATTCAACTGGACTCGACTGCAAAGAACATCATCTGTGGTCATCTGACCAAAGGACAGTATGACGTGTGAGTGCTCTGGAAACGTCAAAGCTAGTCTGGGACTAGCTATCCAAGGTCAATGAAGGCGTCTCTACACAGAGAGACCAGAGGATCAGTGTTCTTCGCAATCTCTTCAATCGCTTCAAGAGAAACGACAATGAAAATGTCTAGCTCACGTTGATCGCCTCACCGACATCACAATGAGCTTCAGGCTCTCGACGCCACTGAGATCACCAAGCCATGAAATTGTCAAGACCTGTGAGATCCTGCCCTCCTTACCTTGACAGAAGGGACTTCAAGCACCATTCTATATTCAGGAACAATGGTTAGCTTCATAAAGAGAATCTATCCCCAATATGCAACTCGCTTGAAGGCAAACTTGTTTCCTAATCTAGATAGACTGCGCGTTCTGACGATAAAGACATAGAAGACTTCATCTTGTCAACGAAGTTCCTAAACACAAGATCAGCTTAGATAGTCTCACGATCCAGTTCAAGAAAGAATGGCTTCACTCAAGACAACAGAGAGAAGTCACAATGAAAAGCCTGGGCACTCATCTTGTGTCCTTATGCAATGTTCGAGGACCCCGACTCGATGTCACATCGATCTAGCCGGTAACACCTCATATCACTTTGCGGCCTCACGCACGGTATCCCCACGGGTGTCGCCTTACCTTTGCCCGGGACCGTTTGCGCCTTTTGGCTCACGTATATGATAGTGTCGCTAGCATCCATATGATAAGGAGCCCGGGCTGACATGACTAGTCGTAAACCCAAAGTGGCACAGACTTACAGGGACAGGCATCCATGACCCAGCTTCGAACGTGTCGGTCATCAGCAAGTGGGTCCGGGCTGTAGCACTGGGCTAGCAGGACTCCGGTAAACCGGGCTGTAGCGGGCTAACAGGACTCCGGTACTCAATGCGTGACATTTCCCCGAAGGGACAGACACCGGAACGAAGAAGGACACATGCCGGCCAGCCTAAGTGTTCCAGAGCAGTAGCAAGCTACCATGGCTCAGCGGTAACACTAGGAGACATTTCCCGGTAAGAGAGGCTACTAAAGATAAACAACTAGATAGTCAGATCCCACACATACCAAGCATTTCAATCATACACACAATATGCTCGATATGTGCAAATACAACAAGGCATCACAACATGACTCTACGACACAAGTACTTTATTTAAGGCTCAGAGAGCCATACATAACATACACAAAGGTACGGGTCACACGACCCAGCATTCAAGTCATACAGTCATACAAACCAGCAGCGGAAGTAACTTGTCTGAGTACAGACAACTAGAAAGATAAAAGAGGCTTGGAAAGCCTAGCTATACTACGTGGTCCTTCACAAGCTCAGGATCACCACCTGGGCCTTTAGCCTACTCATTGATGTCAACGTCTACGTAGAACCCATCAGAAGGGGTTGCAGCGTCTTCTGTAAAAATGTAAATTATAGCAACATGAGTACAAAGGTACTCAGCAAGACTTACATCAGATCCTACATACATGCATATTATCAAGAAGGGTTGGTGGAGTTGTTGCAGCAAGCCAGCTTTGACTCTTGGCTAGGCTAACCTACGAGACTCCAACTTGAAATGGTTTTGCGCACACGAGTCCACTACTCACCACTTCAATACACTACCGAGGATCCACCTCCGTCTTCCTACGGAAGAGCCATCCTCGGCACTCACACTTATCTTGAGGCTTTTAGTAGTTTCCATTTACTTGTCTATGAACTGTATAGGCAACCAAGTAGTCCTTTACCGCGGACGCGGCTATTCGAATAGATCATGATAACCCTGCAGGGGTGTACTTCTTCATACATGTTTCCACCACTTAGCGTCTGCACACGACATGTGCTCGGCAGACTTCAAGCGAAAGCCGACGTGGGTGTAGACCACGACCTACCTAAACACCTAAGCCTCTAGTCCAGGTTTATCGCCTATCCAGGTTCCATCCGCAGGGAGTCCGGCCGAGGTTTCCCATACGGCCCCGAACGATGTGAACAGGGTTCCCGAGATACCTAACGGGTATTCGGTACACCCGGCCACGTACCTACCGCATCACAGCCCACCCCTACGGTCAGCGCTGTCCACGGCCTCCAGTAGGCTACAAACACCAGAAACTACTTGCAACTCCTGGACAGAGAGCTAGGGTGAATAAGAAGTCGAGCGGGGTCATATTTCAGGGCCCAATGCATGGTAGTAGCTGTATCTTAAATCACACATACAGATCTCAGTGCTTAAGGTCGGCTTCAATGAAACAACCCACCATGTACTCCTACATGGCCTCTCATCGATACCTTTACCAAATCGTGTTCACCACACCACTCTCATTACCGACATAATCATTTCACTCTAGCCCATCACCCAGATGAACCAGACCTGACACGACTCTAAGCATAGCAGGCATAGCAAGGTAGGAACAACACATACATATGGCTCAATCAACTCCTACACATGCTAGTGGGTTTCATCTAGTTACTGTGGCAATGACAGGTCATGCAGAGGAAGTGGGTTCAACTACCGTAGCACACAGCAGTTTGAAACGCGTTGTCTTAATGCAGTAAAAGAGAGCAGGAGCGAGAACATGGGATTGTATCGATATGATCAAATGGTTGGTTGCTTGCCTGATGGTTCGATGCACTGATACGGTTCTTCGTTAGGGTAATCACGGTACTCCTCGGGGGCAGATCCTGCCGCAAAGAACACCGATATACAACCATCACCAAACAATGTGCAACAATATGATGCATGCATGAAACATAGCAATATGAGTGTGTTGGGCTAATGCAACTAAGACCAGAAGGGTTTGAACCAATTTGAATCAAAGATTCAAATTTCAAACTCAAACATGGCCCTTTAAAGTGTTTTTCCTTGTTCTGCATTAAACATCAAGTTAACTTGTTTAGTCATGCATGAAAATAGTACAGATGGATAGATTGGATTTTTCTGATCATTTTTCATATATAATTTGTCTGATTTGGAGTTACAGAATAAAAGTTATGAATTTTTGAAGTTTAAATTATATTCTGGAATTTCCTATATTAGAATAATTCCAGAAAATCAATTATTGCGTCAGCCTGACGTCAGTGTGACGTCAGCAGGTCAACGGAACACGTCCAGGGTCAAACCTGACAGTGGGTCCCGCATGTCAGGGTGATTAATTTAATTAAAGTTTAATTAAAACTAAACCTGTTTAATTAACAGGGCTGGGCCCCACCTGTCATTGACTCAGGGGAGTCAACCAGGGCCCACCCGTGGTCAAACCCGGGTCGGCTGCACCGGCGTTTAGCCGCCGGCGAGCCCGACGCGGCGGCGGAAGTGATTTTTGCCGTTCCGGCAACCAAACGAGCCGCGGAGGGCACCGGAGCGGAGCTGAGGTCGAGCCGCAGCTCTTGGTGGAGTCCGTTGGGGTCGGGGTGGCCGGAGTTGGCGCCGGCGACGACTTTGGCGGCCACCGGAGTTCGGCCAAAGTCGAACTTGTCGCTAGGGGGATCGGTGAGGTGCGGGGAGTGCACGGTTGGGCCTAACGCAGCGTGGTGAGTGCGTTGGACACCGCGGGTTGGCCGGAGGATGGCCGGGAGCACGTCGGCGACGAGATCCGCGGCGGTGCGTGCGTGTGATCTTCGTGCGGTGGCTACACGGCTCGGGAATGAGAGAGAGAGGGTCGGAGGGGTAGCTAGGCTCACAGCGCTCCCGTAGAGGCCACCGGCGGGGTCGGGGACGAGCTGAGGCGGCGACGGCGTTGAAGGGGATCTCCGGCGACGGCGAGCTCGGGCGAGGTCGGTGCGGTGGTCTCGGGCCGCTCGAGCACACGGGGCTCGGCTAGCTCGATGAAGTGGACGGCGGCGAAGCTCCTGGACACGGCGGCACGGCGTGGGGTTGACGGAGGGCGTGGCTACGGCGAGGGGGTGGCGGCGATGGCGTCGGCCATGGCGTGGGAGAGCGAGGGAGAGGAGCTGGAGAGGAGAGGGGGTGTCTGGGGGTTCGGGGGAGAGAGGGAGGCCGATTCACGGCGTTAGCCGGGCGAGGGAGGCGGCGAGGCGGCGAGCAGGTGCGTGGCACCCATGCGGTGCTCGCCGTCGAGCACCTGCCTGCCTGCCTGGCCGGCAAGCAGCTCGCTGGCGCGGTGCTGGGCTGGGCCGGCAGGTGGGCCGGGTGCTGGGCGACAGGTAAGCCTTTTTCCATTTCTTTCTGTTTTCTGTTTTTTTAATACTTCTGCAACTTTGTTGAATTAAATAAAATACTTAGGCAACTCCAAAAATCACCAAACTACTCCTGGTCCATAGTTGGATTATTTCCAACATGAAACATTTTAGTTTGGAGTTATTTGAGCATTTAAATATTTTATATAATTTTAAATGCCCAAATTCAAATACTTATGATTTAATTCAAAAACCCTAGGATGGCCTAGGAAAATGTGCACCACTTTTGGCAGAGGTTCTGAACCAAGACAAAAATGATGGGCATTTTAGAAGGGCATTTCAGGTTCATTGAAAAAGTTTTTAGTAAACCCTAATTGGTTTCAGAGGGGACTGGGGGTTCTGTCATCCCCATTTCAGGTTTCTGATGAAAGAGTAAACATGATGCAACACTCTAATGCATGACTAGCTAGGGTGTGACAACTCACCCCCACTCAAAAGAATCTCGTCCCGAGATTTGGGTTCCTCCGGAAGAAGGCGGGATACTCGAGTCGAAGACGATCCTCCCTTTCCCAAGTTGCTTCATCCTCAGAATGGTGCGACCATTGAACTTTGAGAAACTTGATATTATGACGTCGAGTGGTACGCTCGGCCTGATCGAGGATACGAATGGGGTACTCTCGATATGTAAGATTATCTTGGAGATCAAGCGTTTCGTGGTCCACTCCACGGATAGGATCCGAGAAGCAACGCCTGAGTTGAGAAACGTGGAAGACATCGTGGACTCTGGAGAGGTGCGGAGGTAGTTCCAACTGGTAGGCAACTTCTCCTCGTTTGGCGAGAATGCGAAAAGGTCCAATGTAACGAGGAGCCAATTTGCCTTTGATACCGAAACGATGGGTTCCCTTCAGAGGGGTAACCCGAAGATAAGCCTTCTCGTCAACCTCGAAAGTCATAGCCTTATGTTTTCGGTCATATTGACTCTTTTGACGAGATTGGGCTGTTTTCAACTTTTCACGAACGATGCGAACTTGTTCTTCTGCTTCCTGAATCATATCCGGGCCAAAGAATTGTCTTTCCCCGGTCTCTGACCAGTTAAGGGGTGTTCGACACCGTCGTCCATAGAGAACTTCAAAAGGGGCTTTACCCAAGCTAGATTGATAGCTGTTGTTGTAAGCGAATTCGGCAAATGGAAGGCACTTCTCCCAATCCATTCCGAATGAGATAACAGAGGCTCGAAGCATGTCTTCTAGAATCTGGTTGACGCGTTCCACTTGACCACTCGACTGAGGGTGGAAAGCGGTGCTAAAGGAGAGACGGGTTCCCATAGCATTTTGGAAACTTTCCCAAAATCGAGAGGTGAAAAGACTTCCTCGATCCGAATTAATTTCCAAAGGAACACCATGGAGAGACACTATCCGGGAGATGTATAAGTCTGCCAATTGACTAGCGGTTATACTCTCACGAACAGGTAGGAAATGGGCTACTTTGGAAAGACGATCGACAACGACGAAGATAGCATTATTCCCTCTCTTGGTCCTGGGAAAACCGGTAATGAAATCCATACCAATTTTATCCCATTTCCATTCAGGAATAGCTAAGGGTTGAAGGGTGCCAGCAGGCCGTTGATGCTCTGCTTTTACACGACGACAGACGTCGCAATTAGCAATATACTGAGCAATTTCTCTCTTCATCCTAGTCCACCAGAACCTCTGGCGTAGGTCCTGATACATCTTGGTACTACCGGGATGAATGGTGAGAGGAGATTCATGAGCCTCCTTAAGGATCAACTGCCGTAGATGCTGGTTCTTGGGAACCACTAAACGGTTCTCAAAGTACACAACACCATGATCATTTGTGGAGAAACAACTAGCACCTCCGCTAGCAATGTTCTCCTTGATTTTAGATATTCCCTTATCTCGCTTCTGGGCAGCGATGATTTGATCCGTAAGAGTAGGTTTCGCCACCAAGGTGGAAAGAAATCCTTGAGGAACAATGTGAAGGTTAAGCTTCCGAAATTCCTCATGGAGAAGCGGTTGACTTTGTTGTAACATCAGGTTGTTACAATAAGATTTACGACTTAGCGCATCAGCCATGACGTTGGCTTTCCCTGGGGTGTAAGTTATTCCTAAGTCGAAATCTGTGATCAACTCGACCCAACGTCTTTGCCTGAGATTCAAATCCGGTTGGGTGAAAATGTACTTCAGACTTTGGTGATCAGTGAATATTTCGCAACGATTACCGAGGAGGTAATGTCGCCAGGTTTTAAGTGCATAGACTACGGCTGCAAGCTCTAGATCATGAGTAGGATAATTCTCCTCATGTGGGTGCAATTGCCGTGAAGCGTAAGCAATTACGTGTCGATCTTGCATGAGAATACAGCCTAGTCCTTGTCGCGAGGCGTCGCAGTAGATAACAAAGTCCTTGGAGAAGTCTGGCGGTACCAGTACGGGAGCAGAAGTCAGGCGTCTTTTCAGTTCCTGAAAGCTGTGCTCACATTGTGGAGTCCATTCGAACTTTTTATCTTTCTTGAGGAGTTCGGTTAGAGGTTTAGCAACTTTGGAGAAGTTCTCGACAAAGCGACGACAATAGCTCGCTAAGCCCAGAAAACTCCGAACTTGCTTGACCGATTCAGGTGGAGTCCAATTAAGGACGGCTTGAACTCGCTCAGGGTTAACAGCAATACCTTTACCAGATATTACATGACCCAGATAGGTCACTTCTGACAACCAGAATTCACATTTAGAAAATTTGGCATAAAGGCGATGCTCTCGAAGTTTCTTCAACACTAGCCTTAGATGTTCGGCATGTTCTTCCTCGTTCTTGGAGTAGATGAGTATATCATCGAGATAAACTACGACGAATTTATCCAAATACTCCATGAAGATTGAGTTCATTAACCGAGAAAAGGTGGCTGGAGCGTTGGTTAAACCGAAGGACATGACGGTGTACTCGTATTGGCCATAACGAGTAACAAAGGCCGTTTTAGGAATGTCCCCGTTTCTGATTTTGATTTGATGGTAGCCCAACCTCAAATCCATTTTGGAGAAGACTGAGGATCCAGCGAGCTGATCATACAGGTCGTTGATCCTGGGGAGCGGATATTTGTTCTTGATTGTGACCAAATTGACAGGTCGATAATCTACAACCATCCGGTCCGTACCATCCTTCTTCTTGACGAAGAGGACGGGGCAAGCCCACGGAGATGAACTAGGTCGGATGAAACCCTTTTTCAAGGACTCATCGAGTTGTTTCTTAAGCTCGGCTAGTTCTAGTGGTGCCATCTTATAGGGTCTTCTAGCAATCGGAACGGTTCCTGGAATGAGGTCTATTACGAACTCAACATCCCTGTCAGGTGGAACACCTGGCAATTCCTCTGGGAAGACATCCGGGAAGTCACGGACTACCGGAACGTCCTCAAGGTCTGGCAAAGGGCTGGCGTTAAGAGAATATAATTGTCGCTTGGCTAATCGGGTCAAGACATTGACTATCTTCCCCGAAGGATGAGTGAGTTGAACAGTCCTAGAGAAGCAATCAATTTTGGCATGATGAGCTGACATCCAGTCCATACCCAAAATGATATTAATATCTGAAAATTTGAGAGCTATCAAAGATGCAAGGAAAACAAGTCTGTCGACTTGGATTTCATTTCCATAACTTACCCTGGAGGTCTGCCATCTAGAACCGGAGTAGAAATTTCCATAGTGGATGGCATGTCACAGAATGCGGTGTTATGCAAACGAGCATAGTTCTCGGATATAAATGAATGAGAGGCTCCTGTATCGAAAAGAACAGATGCCGGGTGGCAATTAACAAGGAGCGTACCGAGAACGACGTTGGGATCTTCTTGAGCTTCTTCGGCAGAGATACAGTTGACATGGCCACGTGAGGCGGTGGCCGGCTTGGCGTGGAACACTTTCCCTGTCGGCTTGCCACGGCCAACAGCTTTAGCAGATTGGTTGGGGTTGGTCTGGGGACACTCACGCATATAGTGGCCAGATTCCCCACACTTGAAACAAGTCACGGAACTGGTACGTGGAGGAGCATTGTTGGTTGGACCCCCATAGGGCTTGGCTGGTGCAGACTGTTGAACAGGGCGAGGCGCCTGGAAAGATGGCCTCGGTGTGAACCTGGGTGGCAGGGCGGTGTTGGGCACCCACACGCGGCGCTTCTGAGGACCAGCACCGGATGAGGAACCCATGTCACGGCCATGCTTGCGTGTTGCGTCATAATCAGTCTGACCAGTTTCAGCACTGATGGCCTTGTTAACAAGCTTCTGAAAAGATGTGCACTCATGCAGACGGAGGTCGCGGCGAAGCTCAGGACTAAGTCCCTTACGGAACCTTGCTTGCTTCTTGGCATCAGTAGAAACTTCCTCAGTTGCATATCGTGCGAGGTTACCAAACTCCCTGCTGTAAGCATCCACAGAGAGTCGGCCTTGGGTGAAATTGCAAAATTCCTCACGTTTACGGTCCATGAGACCCTCCGGAATGTGATGTTCACGGAAAGCCTCACTGAATTCAGCCCAAGTAGTGACATGGCCCGCTGGGCGCATAGCTCCATAATTCTCCCACCATAGACTGGCGGGGCCTTCAAGATGATATGCAGCAAAGGTGACCTTGTCAGCCTCAGCTACTAGCGCGGAACGCAGCTTGTGAGAGATACTGCGAAGCCAGTCATCAGCGTCGAGAGGCTCGACGGAGTGGTGGAACGTGGGTGGATGTAATTTGATAAAATCACTGAGTGACACCACGTTAGTCCTCTGATGGTGTGCTGTGTTCTGTTCAATACGCTCCAACAAACGGTTGGTCTCCCGCTTGTTTCTCTCAGCTTCCATCATAACCTCGGCTAGGGAAGGAGGATGAGGCAGATTTGCATCCCTGACTTCACTGCCTTCGGCCTGCTCTTGAGGAGCAGGGTTAGTGCGCGTGTTGACCATCCTAGGTAAACAAGACAATGATTTAGTCAGAATGATAAAATTCCGACATAGGATACAAAATGTAAGGAATAACTCGAAATGCAAGATGATCATCCGTATGACATGGTAGATACAGAAACTGCTTCTTTATTCCATCGTCATACACACCATACAGGGTTTAGTACAAGACCAAACAAAGTACTATTACGGTGAAAAGAGGATTACATCTCATCGGAGGCATCCCAAGCTCCTATACATTATTTTTCTACACCTCCGGAAAGAGTACAAACTAGGTCATATCCCACGAGTCACGCGGGACGATAGACGACACAGATAGTGCGAACTAGTGATACTACCACTAACTCAGACCGATCCGTAGTAGTCCTCGTAGAAGTCACCTCCATAGCCTGGAAGCTCAACATGATCATCCGGAAACAGACGATCTCGCGGAGCTTGTGGACCATAGGGGCTAGGATGAGGTCTTGGACCAACAGACGGTGGCCTGCGGGGACCGCGAGGTGGGGTGATGCCTCCTACATCACGCCAACCCATCACGTCTGGCAGAGCAGATCTCACAGGATAGAGATCGCGCATATCCGAATATCCAGCTTGCACCGCCGGTGCAAACCGAGTCAATGTGGCCCAATGGTCAGCACGGGTATTGAAGAGCTCTAACCTCAAGGCCCGATTTTCACGGTCCTTATCCTCGAGCATCTCAGCAGTGGTGCGAGTCCGTGAATCCTCCTGAGTGGGGTCAGCATAGATAGCCTGGAGATACCCTTGTGCTCCCGGAAGTGATCCTGGCATATACCGGAAATCAGAGTCCCGAAATAGACCAGATCTGACTCGCATGATGGTCATCATAGAGTAGGCGGCGTCCTGCACAGCCATCTCAATAGTAACCCCGAGTCCATAGGAGCAGTGAAGGGGCTCGGTGGACCCAGGATAAGATGGAAATATCCTGACAGTGCAGAGATACTGGCTTTGATTAAAGTCTCGGAATTGCTCTTCGACCGTGTACTCAGGATACCAACGGTATCCAGCCTCAGTCATTACCCTGACCAACATGGCAGTATGGCCGGGTACATCTAGGCATCGAGTCAGGCGAACCACTTGATTGAGGTCGCGAGTGGCCATCTGAAAGCACAATCATAATGCAAAGGCATTAGAATTTCTAGCAAAATTTCGGCAGCATAACAGCTGTAAATGCTCAAGAAGGATTTTGAGACATTTGACAAAGGATTACATACACACTCATCATCATCATATCAAGTTCTGAGTCCATCCTAGCAACATAATGTGGTAGTAGAATTGAACTAGGCTTGTATTCATCAAACTTATAAGGTACTACTGATTAGTAACACGTGATCCTGATAGAAGAAGAGATAGCCTAATTCCTTAACCCCCGGTGGAAGAATAGACTGACTCAGATCAGAATGTCATAAGATTAAGGAGTAAAAAGAGCCTTACGTGCCAACCCACAAACAATTCCCCTACATATAACTAAAGAATTTCTAGACTCAACATCGACCAGTTTGGCTTGGAGAACCTACAGGCAGTCCGGCTCTGATACCAACGCTGTCAGGACCCCGACTCGATGTCACATCGATCTAGCCGGTAACACCTCATATCACTTTGCGGCCTCACGCACGGTATCCCCACGGGTGTCGCCTTACCTTTGCCCGGGACCGTTTGCGCCTTTTGGCTCACGTATATGATAGTGTCGCTAGCATCCATATGATAAGGAGCCCGGGCTGACATGACTAGTCGTAAACCCAAAGTGGCACAGACTTACAGGGACAGGCATCCATGACCCAGCTTCGAACGTGTCGGTCATCAGCAAGTGGGTCCGGGCTGTAGCACTGGGCTAGCAGGACTCCGGTAAACCGGGCTGTAGCGGGCTAACAGGACTCCGGTACTCAATGCGTGACATTTCCCCGAAGGGACAGACACCGGAACGAGGAAGGACACATGCCGGCCAGCCTAAGTGTTCCAGAGCAGTAGCAAGCTACCATGGCTCAGCGGTAACACTAGGAGACATTTCCCGGTAAGAGAGGCTACTAAAGATAAACAACTAGATAGTCAGATCCCACACATACCAAGCATTTCAATCATACACACAATATGCTCGATATGTGCAAATACAACGAAGGCATCACAACATGACTCTACGACACAAGTACTTTATTTAAGGCTCAGAGAGCCATACATAACATACACAAAGGTACGGGTCACACGACCCAGCATTCAAGTCATACAGTCATACAAACCAGCAGCGGAAGTAACTTGTCTGAGTACAGACAACTAGAAAGATAAAAGAGGCTTGGAAAGCCTAGCTATACTACGTGGTCCTTCACAAGCTCAGGATCACCACCTGGGCCTTTAGCCTACTCGTTGATGTCAACGTCTACGTAGAACCCATCAGAAGGGGTTGCAGCGTCTTCTGTAAAATGTAAATTATAGCAACATGAGTACAAAGGTACTCAGCAAGACTTACATCAGAACCTACATACATGCATATTATCAAGAAGGGTTGGTGGAGTTGTTGCAGCAAGCCAGCTTTGACTCTTGGCTAGGCTAATCTACGAAACTCCAACTTGAAATGGTTTTGCGCACACGAGTCCATTACTCACCACTTCAATACACTACCGAGGATCCACCTCCGTCTCCCTACGGAAGAGCCATCCTCGGCACTCACACTTATCTTGAGGCTTTTAGCAGTTTCCATTTACTTGTCTATGAACTGTATAGGCAACCAAGTAGTCCTTTACCGCGGACGCGGCTATTCGAATAGATCATGATAACCCTGCAGGGGTGTACTTCTTCATACATGTTTCCACCACTTAGCGTCTGCACACGACATGTGCTCGGCAGACTTCAAGCGAAAGCCGACGTGGGTGTAGACCACGACCTACCTAAACACCTAAGCCTCTAGTCCAGGTTTATCGCCTATCCAGGTTCCATCCGCAGGGAGTCCGGCCGAGGTTTCCCATACGGCCCCGAACGATGTGAACAGGGTTCCCGAGATACCTAACGGGTATTCGGTACACCCGGCCACGTACCTACCGCATCACAGCCCACCCCTACGGTCAGCGCTGTCCACGGCCTCCAGTAGGCTACAAACACCAGAAACTACTTGCAACTCCTGGACAGAGAGCTAGGGTGAATAAGAAGTCGAGCGGGGTCATATTTCAGGGCCCAATGCATGGTAGTAGCTGTATCTTAAATCACACATACAGATCTCAGTGCTTAAGGTCGGCTTCAATGAAACAACCCACCATGTACTCCTACATGGCCTCTCATCGATACCTTTACCAAATCGTGTTCACCACACCACTCTCATTACCGACATAAACATTTCACTCTAGCCCATCACCCAGATGAACCAGACCTGACACGACTCTAAGCATAGCAGGCATAGCAAGGTAGGAACAACACATACATATGGCTCAATCAACTCCTACACATGCTAGTGGGTTTCATCTAGTTACTGTGGCAATGACAGGTCATGCAGAGGAAGTGGGTTCAACTACCGTAGCACACAGCAGTTTGAAACGCGTTGTCTTAATGCAGTAAAAGAGAGCAGGAGCGAGAACATGGGATTGTATCGATATGATCAAATGGTTGGTTGCTTGCCTGATGGTTCGATGCACTGATACGGTTCTTCGTTAGGGTAATCACGGTACTCCTCGGGGGCAGATCCTGCCGCAAGAACACCGATATACAACCATCACCAAACAATGTGCAACAATATGATGCATGCATGAAACATAGCAATATGAGTGTGTTGGGCTAATGCAACTAAGACCAGAAGGGTTTGAACCAATTTGAATCAAAGATTCAAATTTCAAACTCAAACATGGCCCTTTAAAGTGTTTTTCCTTGTTCTGCATTAAACATCAAGTTAACTTGTTTAGTCATGCATGAAAATAGTACAGATGGATAGATTGGATTTTTCTGATCATTTTTCATATATAATTTGTCTGATTTGGAGTTACAGAATAAAAGTTATGAATTTTTGAAGTTTAAATTATATTCTGGAATTTCCTATATTAGAATAATTCCAGAAAATCAATTATTGCGTCAGCCTGACGTCAGTGTGACGTCAGCAGGTCAACGGAACACGTCAGGGTCAAACCTGACAGTGGGTCCCGCATGTCAGGGTGATTATTTTAATTAAAGTTTAATTAAAACTAAACCTGTTTAATTAACAGGGCTGGGCCCCACCTGTCATTGACTCAGGGGAGTCAACCAGGGCCCACCCGTGGTCAAACCCGGGTCGGCTGCACCGGCGTTTAGCCGCCGGCGAGCCCGACGCGGCGGCGGAAGTGATTTTTGCCGTTCCGGCAACCAAACGAGCCGCGGAGGGCACCGGAGCGGAGCTGAGGTCGAGCCGCAGCTCTTGGTGGAGTCCGTTGGGGTCGGGGTGGCCGGAGTTGGCGCCGGCGACGACTTTGGCGGCCACCGGAGTTCGGCCAAAGTCGAACTTGTCGCTAGGGGGATCGGTGAGGTGCGGGGAGTGCACGGTTGGGCCTAACGCAGCGTGGTGAGTGCGTTGGACACCGCGGGTTGGCCGGAGGATGGCCGGAAGCACGTCGGCGACGAGATCCGCGGCGGTGCGTGCGTGTGATCTTCGTGCGGTGGCTACACGGCTCGGGAATGAGAGAGAGAGGGTCGGAGGGGTAGCTAGGCTCACAGCGCTCCCGTAGAGGCCACCGGCGGGGTCGGGGACGAGCTGAGGCGGCGACGGCGTTGAAGGGGATCTCCGGCGACGGCGAGCTCGGGCGAGGTCGGTGCGGTGGTCTCGGGCCGCTCGAGCACACGGGGCTCGGCTAGCTCGATGAAGTGGACGGCGGCGAAGCTCCTGGACACGGCGGCACGGCGTGGGGTTGACGGAGGGCGTGGCTACGGCGAGGGGGTGGCGGCGATGGCGTCGGCCATGGCGTGGGAGAGCGAGGGAGAGGAGCTGGAGAGGAGAGGGGGTGTCTGGGGGGTTCGGGGGAGAGAGGGAGGCCGATTCACGGCGTTAGCCGGGCGAGGGAGGCGGCGAGGCGGCGAGCAGGTGCGTGGCACCCATGCGGTGCTCGCCGTCGAGCACCTGCCTGCCTGCCTGGCCGGCAAGCAGCTCGCTGGCGCGGTGCTGGGCTGGGCCGGCAGGTGGGCCGGGTGCTGGGCGACAGGTAAGCCTTTTCCATTTCTTCTGTTTTCTGTTTTTTTAATACTTCTGCAACTTTGTTGAATTAAATAAAATACTTAGGCAACTCCAAAAATCACCAAACTACTCCTGGTCCATAGTTGGATTATTTCCAACATGAAACATTTTAGTTTGGAGTTATTTGAGCATTTAAATATTTTATATAATTTTAAATGCCCAAATTCAAATATTTATGAGTTAATTCAAAAACCCTAAGATGGCCTAGGAAAATGTGCATCACTTTTGGCAGAGGTTCTGAACCAAGACAAAAATGATGGGCATTTTAGAAGGGCATTTTAGGTTCATTGAAAAAGTTTTTAGTAAACCCTAATTGGTTTCAGAGGGGACTGGGGGTTCTATCATCCCCATTTCAGGTTTCTGATGAAAGAGTAAACATGATGCAACACTCTAATGCATGGCTAGCTAGGGTGTGACAGACAACGAGAAGAAGAAGAAGAAGAAGAGCGAGGAATATGACTCCGATGACAAGAAGAAGAAGAAATCTTTGAAGTCTTCTTCCAAGTCCTCATCAAGGTCTTCATCTCACAAGAAGAGCTCATCTGGCAAGGCTCGTGCTTTTGTTGGCAAGGAAATGGATTCAGAGGAGGACTCTGCTTCTGAGGAGGCAGAGGTGGAATCTGAAGCTGAGTCCAACTCTGGCGTTGCAAGTCTGGCTCTAGCCACAGCCTACGTTGCCAAGTCCATCTTCAACACTGAAGACAATGACTCTCACACCAACGCTTATGATGACAAGGACGATCCTGCTCCCACCTACTGCTTCATGGCACGCGGTGCCAAGGTAAAATCACGCGATGCTTACTTTCAAACATCAAGTGAAGATGACTCTGATTGTGAATCTAAACCCAGCTACAAAACACTTGCTAAAATTGCTACTGAATGACAAAGAGCTATGGAACATACTCAAAAACTATTAGACAAAAGTGATGACCTGTTGGACGCGGAAATGACACGTTCATAGTCCTTAGTTGAAGACATAAAAAATCTTCATGCTAAGTATCAAGAACTTGAAAGTCTTCATGAGACGCTCTCAACCACTTATGAAAAGCTCTCCTATGATTATCTTCAAAGGAAGCAAGAGCTTGAGAAATTGAAAGCGACTCATCAAGATCTTCAAAAAGAGAATGAGTCATTTCGCGCTCAACAGATCAGTCCCACTCAGGATGATTTTGAACCACCAAGCTTAAAATGCATTGAGCGTGATAACGCTACCTCTATTGCTGAATGTTCCACTGTTGTTTCTGTTGCTCTGTCTTCAACTACTGATGTGGTAAATAACCCCTCTTCTGAGGATACCACTACTATTGCTGATGAAAATGCTAGGTTGAAGACATTGCTTGAAACAGGGATGTATAAAAGTCTGAAAGGGCATCAGACACTTTGTGATGTCCTCAAAAAGCAGATTCTGAACCGAAACCCTAGGAAAGAGGGTGTTGGGTTCGAGAGGAAAATGAATGCTGATGGTTCCTACTGGAAGCCTGAGTAGTATCCCAAAACCACATGGGTTGCTGCAAAGGAACCTTCAGTGGATCCATCCACTTTATCTGGCTTTACCTATGCTAATCCTATTATCATTGATGAATCCTTTGATGCAAACTCTAAACTGTTCAAAAATCAAAATGGTGAAGTGTTTGCCCGGTATATTGGTACTAACTGCAGGAATGGACCGCCAATGAAGAAGATTTGGGTTCCCAAAAGCTGTCTTGAGAATCTTCCTGTAAATGTTGTCATGACACCACCAGGGAAGAAGACAAACCCCAGATCAAAGGCGTCACATGGTCCAATGGCTTCATACGGAAACAGGACTCACCTGAGTCACCCTAACGCCAATGCTTTGCAGGGAAATCACACCCAAACTTATGAATATGTGCGTGTGTCTTCAAACCGCTATGTTCACAATACTAAGAGCTTTTCTGCTTATTCATACGAGTATCATTCATCACCTGCAAGGCTATTTGCTAGGGCTCCAAAGCCGAAATTCTCAGATGCTGCACTTAGACTCATTGCTTCTAAGCCACCCCTAAAGATGTGGGTGGTGAAGAAGAACTAACTCTCTTTTGTAGAACATGGTCTCTAGCCAGCAATCAAAGGCGTCCGATATTATTGCTGGGGACCTAAAACACAAAGGGACGCATGATAAAATGACTTACTATGTATTCCACATATGAATCGCTTACCTGTCATACTGTGTGCTAACTTTCATCTATGCTGTGATAATCCAAATGTGCATCAAATGCTTATGCTTCACAACATACCTTGTGAAGCCTATCCTCCTAACTGCACTGTAGGGCATGTCACCAAAAGCTTTAGAATGGATTATTGACAGCGGATGCACTAATCATATGACTGGTGATCGAAGTCTTCTCATGGACTCAACCTTACGTCCATCTGACAAGAGTCAAATCACATTTGCTGACAGTGGTAAAGGCAAGGTATTGGGTCTAGGTAGAGTTGCAATCTCAAAGGATCAACACATGGATAAAGTGATGCTTGTTGAATCCCTTGGATTCAACTTAATGTCTGTCTCATTGCTTTGTGACTTAAACATGATTGTGATATTTGGAAAATATCGTTGCCTTGTACTAATGGAATATGACAAGTCTCTAGTCTTTGAAGGGTATAGGAAAGGTGGTCTATACATGGTAGATTTCTCAGCAGGTCCACAGCTTGCCGTATGTCTTCTTGCAAAAGCTTTAGAATGCTGGCTTTGGCATTGAAGGCTGGGGCATGCTGGCATGAGGAACTTGCACACTCTCGTCAAGAAGAAGCATGTCATAGGCATCGAAGGTGTCAAATTCAAGAAAGATCATTTGTGTGGTGCTTGCGAAGCTGGGAAGACGACAAGGGCCAAGCACCCCTCGAAGACAATCATGACGACATCTCAACCCTTTGAGCTGTTGCACATGGACTTATTTGGCCCTACTCACTACTCCACCCTCACAACAACGGCGTGTCTCTATGGCTTCGTCATTGTTGATGACTACTCAAGATATACATGGGTGCACATAATTCTCTACAAGACTGAAGTACAAGATGTCTTCAGACGATTCGCCAATCGAGCAATGAACAATTATGGCATCAAGATCAAGCATATCAGAAGTGATAACGGCACTGAATTCAAGAACACCGGGCTTGATCTTTATCTAGATACAATGGGAATCACTCATGAATTTTCTGCTCCATACACACCTCAGCAAAATAGCATTGTAGAGCGCAAGAACAGAACCCTCATCGAGATGGCTCGAACAATGCTTGACAAGTACAAGACACCAAGAAAGTTCTGGCCTGAAGCCATTGATACAGCTTGTCACATCATCAACCGTGTCTACATCCATAAGCTTCTGGGCAAAACATCCTATGAGCTCCTTACTGGCAAGAATCCAAATGTCAGCTACTTTAGAGTCTTTGGTGCTAGGTGCTGGATCAAGGATCCTCATCACAAGTCAAAATTTGAACCCAAAGCTCACGAAGGCGTCATGCTTGGCTATGGAAAGGATTCACACTCTTACTGAGTCTTCAACCTCTTCCACTACAAAATCGTTGAAACAGTGGATGTGCGATTTGATGAAACCAATGGTTCACAACGAGAGCTCCTGCCAAGAACACTTGATGAAGCTCCTTCTAGTGAATCTATCAAGCTGATGGGAACTGGTGAGATCATGCCCTCTGAAGCAAAGCCTGAAGAGGAACTTATCATTTCTGCACCAAACCAACCTGAAGACAATGCTCAGACCGAAGACAATACTTCCAATGATGACAATGATCAGCATGAGCAAGGTCTTCGTCCAGTTCATCCTCGTGTTGCAAATGAAGTACAAATTGAGAAGATAATTGACAGCATCAATGCACCTGGTCCGCTTACTCACTCAAGAGCAACCCAATTAGCAAACTTCTGTGGGCACTTTTCATTTGTGTCAATATCAGAACCCAAGAAAGTTGCTGAAGCTTTTATGGAACCTGAATGGATTCAAGCCATGCAAGAAGAACTTCAACAATTCAAGATGAATAATGTTTGGGAACTTGTCAAGCGACCTGACCCTCGCAAGCATAACATTATTGGAATGAAATGGATATATCGAAACAAGCAAGATGAGCATGCTCAAGTCATCTGAAACAAAGCACGTCTTGTGGCTCAAGGATATACTCAAGTTGAAGGAATAGACTTCGATGAAACATTTGCTCCTGTTGCTAGGCTTGAAGCTAGTCACATACTGCTAGCCTATGCTAATCATCACAACATCTTGCTATATCAAATGGATGTGAAGAGTGTATTTCTCAATGGCAAGATTGAAGAAGAAGTGTATGTTGCTCAACCACCTGGCTTTGAAGATCCAAAACATCCTGATATGGTGTACAAACTCAACAAAGCACTGTATGGCCTCAAACAAGCTCCTCGCGCTTGGTATGATACAATCAAAGACTTCCTGAAGAGCAAGGGCTTCAAACCAGGATCTCTAGACCCCACACTCTTCACGAAGACATATGATGGTGAACTGTTTGTGTGCCAAATATATGTGGATGACATAATCTTCGGCTGCACCAACTAGAAGTATAGTGATGAGTTTGGATACATGATGCAAGAGCAATATCAGATGTCCATGATGGGTGAGCTGAAGTTCTTCCTTGGTCTTCAAATCGTCAGCAAAGAAATGGCGTCTTCATATCTCAAGAAAAATATCTCAAAGACTGCCTGAAGAAGTTCGGCATGCTAGATTGCAAAGGCTACATGACGCCAATGCCAACAAACATCATCTTGGTCCCGACGACAATGGTAAAGAGTTCGATCAAAAGGTATACCGCTCCATGATTGGTTCTTTACTTTATTTATGTGCATCTAGGCCAGATATTATGCTTAGTGTTTGCATGTGTGCTCGATTCCAAGCGGCACCAAAGGAATCGCATCACTTAGCTGTGAAGCGAATTCTTGATATTTGGCTTACACCCCAACACTCGGATTATGGTATCCAAAGGGCTCAAGGTTTGACCTAGTTGGATTCTCGGATGCTGATTATGCTGGTGACAAGGTGGATCGCAAGTCTACATCAGGCACATGTCATTTTCTTGGTCGATCACTTGTCTGTTGGTCTTCAAAGAAGCAGAATTGTGTATCACTCTCAACTGCTGAATCTGAATACATTGCTGCTGGATCCTGTTGTGCTCAGCTTCTGTGGATGAAGCAAACTCTCAAGGACTATGGCATCAACCTGAAACAAGTACCTCTCTTCTGCGACAACGAGAGTGCCATCAAGATAGCCAACAATCCAGTTCAGCACTCGAAGACAAAGCACATTGAAATTCGTCATCATTTTCTCAGAGATCATGTCATGAAGAAAGATATTGACATCATTCACGTCAACACAGAAGAACAACTTGCAGATATCTTCACAAAGCCCTTGGATGAGAAAAGGTTTTGCAAGTTACGGTGTGAGCTAAATATCTTGGAATCCTCTAATGTCCTGTGATCAGGCACACATCCTAACACTTATGCATGTTGATGACTTAGATGTGCAACACACGAAGTAAGGTATATCTTCAATCAATGAAGACTTACACTCTGAGTGTGAATACATTAACATGGAATTTGACTTCGGAGCGCCACGATAATTGTGCGCCGTGTCTGGGTCTAATACTTCCTATACGGTGGGTAACGCCACCACCAAATTTCTCTGTTTGAAGTGTTTCACTCATGGCGTTACTTTTGCAAAGACTTCGCATTTGGTTTGTCTTCAGTTTCAATTTATCTTCATGATTTTCTGCGCTATGATGATTTGATTGCATATACATATACTAGTGTTCTGTCCTCTACAGCATTCACTTATAGCTATGTCTTCAAGTTGAATCTTTTGAACTAAGTGAATGTGATCGGACCCTAACCCCTCTATGCTTTCTATCTCAAACTCAATCTGTCCAAATCATATGCATTCTATTGAAACTGTCGAATGTCTTCTCTGCGTCCTAGTCAGCAGAAGACACAGAGACAAACATCAAGTCTTATTTAAATGATTCATCTTTATTGTCGATATCCGGAGAAGCCGGAACGAACATCCGACAAACTTGGCGGGCGTGGGAACGTGGGACAACTCTAAGTATGTTGCATGCTTGCCACGTGTTCCACGGATGTGAACAGACAGGGGCACCTGCGTAATTGCGCTGTGCCGCACACCTACTTATAAATACGTGTCCCCTGCGGTCAAGAAAACCTTCTTCCACCTCTCCACCTCGTCAAAACCCTAGCGCCACCGCTAGCTCTCGACGACGCCGGCGACGAAGCGCTTAGCTGCCGCGACTTCTCCGACGCCGTCCTCACGCCGGCCGCGGACATCGTCCTCTCCGCCGTCGCCGTAGGTGTCCTCCGTCGCCAAGTTAGGGCACGGTGGGCTGAACTGCTCGGTCTCCTATTCATCCAATCTAGCAGTTCTTCGTGCGGTAATTATAACTCTATTTTTACCACCTTTTTGATCTTCATAGATTCATCCTATTTACCGAAAGTGGTTTCTCCCTACTCAATGTTAGATCTATTCTGTCTGCATCTCATTATGCCTAGTCTATTCACTTAGATTTCCTATCTAGTTTGATTCCTCACTTGTACTTATTCACGGATTGGTACAAATCTGGAACCAACTCACCTCATATAAGTGAATGTCTTCGCATCATGAGGTCAATGTCTTCAAACTGATTTATCTTCAAAATCTTCTGAGAATGCATATGACCTCTTCCCCTTCCCTCGCATCTCTAATGCTGTCACAGGTACATGTCCGTGGGAGAATCCCTAGGTTCTCATAGTCTGCATTCGTTTGCAGAATTCTTACAGCAACACATTGATTCTCCTGAAGCCAGTTCCTGTCTGACCAGCAAGCGAAAGCCTTTGAAGCCTTTGAACATATTGAAACCGTTCAGTTTGAAGTTCATGGCTACGGAGAAATCTGTCAGGAAGGGTGGCAGACAGCGTCGTGGGGGAACTTCAAAGGATCTGCCTGATGATCTGGCAGAAATGTATAAAACAGATCCTGAAGAAGATTACAATCAGCGCAAGACTCGAATCCAATGGATTCGATGCTATTGGGCTGAACAGTGGTACAAGTACAAGTTCGTCACCCAAGAGTACGCAGAGAAAAATGCTATCAAGAGCCCTTGGGGTGATATTCTCTATCGAGGCCTTCCCCCCAAGAACAAAGCTGAAGCCATTGCGCAAGAATTCTATCCTTGCATGGTCCGTGGACCACAACCTGAAGAAGCCGACCCATCATCATTGCTCTGGTGTCGTGACGACAATCTCTTCAAGCGCAACCTTCAGTTTGCTAAGGCTTCGGCAAAGGAAAACAAGAAGTCATGGGGATTAGACTTCAATCCTGGCCCCTCTGCTCCCCGTGATGATGGCACACGTGAAGCTGAAGAAAACATAATCGGCCCCTTTGCAAACCTTGATGGTCTCATCACCTACATCAAGGTACAAGGTGCCAAAGTGGATCATTCTGACAATGATGCTGATTCTGATGAAGCCCCAGCTCCTACTCCAAGGCCGTAGAAGCCAAAGAAAATTAAGGCTTGATCATCAGCTGCACCTACAAAAGCATCTCGTGTGAAGCCACTGGCCACTGCACCTCCTGAAGCCAGTGTGCAGTCTGAAGATCAATCCCGCATCTCCAAGAAGACGGAGAAGAAAAAGCAACTTGTCAGGCATACTGATCAAGCTGTGACTCCTGCTGCTATTTTGCGTGAAGAGCCCATTGATCTGTCCAGCGATGAAGATCTTGCTGATGATGCCCTTGAGCAGCTGATAAAGAGCAAGGAAGAAGCAGAAATCTTCAACAACTTGCCTCTCTTTGACGTGGCCATCATACATAACTTCATTGATGAATGGTTCGACACACCAAATCTCAGCTTTGAAGATTTGCAGCTTCCCATTGGCCTCAGCGTCGCTTTCAATGGCGCCATTGCTTCTGAGCTAGCTCTTGCTCAACGCATCGTCGAGCTGAAGAACAAAATTGATTATGAAAAGGCTCAATTCAAGAAGCATGTGGCGAAGCTCAGTGTTCAAGACGTCAGAAACTTCAAGGTCATGCTGCATGAGCTTAAAGAAGCTTTTCTGAAGAAGCGCCAAGAAGCTCAAGGCTCTCGTGAGCGCATGAAGAGTTTGGCTGATAAGTGTGTGCTTGCCTACAATGAGGCTGAGAAGCGCAAGTCACTTGGCCGTCCTGGCATTGACCCCAGGATGGCAGCAAAGAAAAAGAAGAAGCTTCCTACTGACCAGCCTGCACCTTCAAGCCAAGAAGCCCCTCGCATCATCTTCCCGAGCAGCATGACTGGCTCAAAGCCAAAGGTCACCACAACCACTTCAGAACAGAAGAAGACGAGGGCCGCCGAGGCTGAAGCCAGAAAAAGGAAGAACACTGAAGCCTCTGATGCCGCTCCCTCCAAGAAGAAGCGCAAGACCAAGAAGAGTCGGGCTGCTCCCACAGAGCCCCTTGTTGTTGAACCCATCTCAGTGGTTCGTCCTGCATCTGCAACCCAAGAACTTCGCATGACTGCTCATGAGCCTGCTTCCACAGAGGCTCCTGAAGCTGAAGGTATACCAGCAGATGAACCCACCGCTGCTGAAGGCATTGGTTATCATGACAATGTTGAAGATGATGAAGTTCTTCCTCAGATCGAATATAATGTGGTATCATCGCCTGTTCGTACGAACAGCGAAATCATCAGCATTGGTCGTCCTCTGACGCCAATTGCTCAGGATGCATCGTGGGCTGATCACCCACAGCAACAAGACTCCCCCAGTACTCCCCAACAACAACAAACCACACCGTCCGTCCAAGTTGAAGAGGATGAGGACCTTCCCACTCCATCTCCAAAAGCGTCGCCTGTACTACAAAGGCTTCGCAAAGGACCAAGGCCTCAAGTCTCTCTTCCGAGCGTTCCAGAAGGAGAAGTGCACCGTCAACCTGTTGCACGTCAAGTGTTCTCTGAAGCCACTCCAACTGTGAATGTCTCTGTGTCTGAAGCACAAGCTGCTGAAGACAATCCGGCTGCATCAGCCGATGAGGAACGTCAAGAAGAACGTGTCCAAACTCCCCCCATGCCTGAAGAAACAGTTCATGAAGTGAACGTGTCTGTGCCTGACCCTCCAGCTCCTCAAGTGGAGGTTGAAAATCCTGAAGCTGCCACAACCAACGCAAGTGAAGCCAATGACGTTGTCATGGCTAATGTGGAGCTTGAACCAACCAGTGTGCCTGAAGCTAATGAGGCCACTGCACCTGAAGCTAATGAGGCAACTGCTCCTGAAGCACCTGTTGTGCAGCCTGAAGCCTCAGTTGCTGCCACTGCTCCTGTTCCGCCACCACGGCCCTATACAATCGAGCAAGCATACAACCATGGCGAGCTAATCACAGTAAGATGGCCCGTTCTGGTCCCTCCGCCTAATGTCTCTGGTCCTCAATTTGACTATCACATTGAGCATAGGCCTCTGGTCCAGAAGCCCAAGCCAAGACTGCCAAGGTTTCCAGGTACTGCAAACTCACCAGGGTCTTTCAATGCAAATGGCTTCAAGAGCCACAACACATTCTTTGACAGCTCGAAGAACCCCTACACGAAGCCAAGAATATCATCAGATCGGTTCTGGAGTCATCAGCAGCGAAGCTATTACTCCTGTGTTCTGTATGATCAAGGGCGCATTTTCCCTCATATGCGCCTCGACACTGAAGCCATTACTGGACTGCCCTGCTTAGAAGAAGCACTTGACTGCTTTCGTGATGCTGGGCTGCTCAGTTTTGTCACAGATAAAGAACACTGGAATGAAGAGCTATTGCTTCAATTCTATGCTACTCTGCATATTCGCGGCTACAACAGAGATATCAAGACATGGATTCTAGAGTGGATGACAGGAAATGTTCATCATGAAGCCAAAGCTCTCGACATCATTGAGCTTACAGGCCTATCCACTCCCGGAGAACTCTATGAACCTGGTTGTCAAAATCACCGCAATGCTTTGGAAAGCATCTTCCATAAGCCTGAACCCAATATGAGTCAGATGTTGAGCATGATGAAGCCTTTGCCACGTGATGCTGAATATCCAACAGAGTTCTTTGTTGAAGACCTTGAGTATCTGCCACGCACCATATATCACATCATCAGGCGAACTCTATGGCCTATCAAAGGACATTCATCAGCGGCAAAGCTTGAAGGAGCTATGAAGACTTTGGTCTTCTACATTCTCAATGGCATCAGCTTCAATGCGCAAGACTTCTTCATCAGGCAACTGGCTGCATCTGGATCTGATCTGTTTGGTCTGAAGTTTTATGCTCCATGGGTCATGCGCCTCATCAAGCGACACTCATCTGTCAACTATCAACCTTCTGCTCGCAATCATGTGATTTTTCTACCAGAGGTTGATATGTCAGTTGAAGCTATATACCCTGAACCTGCCAAGAAGCCTCTTTGTCTTCAGAATGCCGAGCACCAAAGCTTCACTCAACCCATTGAAGGTGTTCAAGCAGCAACACGAATCTATCCATTGGCTGGAAATACTCGTCTGCCTCATCGAGCACCTACTGAAGCCACTGAAAGCACCATTGCCCAAAGGCCTCGGAAGCGTTCTCGCGTTCTCAACGACCGAGAACTTCTTGTGGCCCTTCATCAGAAACAGGATAAACATCACTTTTGGCTCAAAAGACAGATGCAAAGCCTCTTGGTGGATGTCAATCGCATTCGTAACCTTGCCACCAAGAATGCCTTTGTTGCTCATGAAACTTGCCGGCGATCATGGAAGAGCCTGACCCTGCTTAGTGCTGAAGCAGATCTTCAAGACGATGGCTTCAATGAACGATTCCAGTTTGACTCCACTCCTCCACGGACTGCTGTCCTACGTCGTACTCCATCTCTTGAAGACTCTGAATATTCTTCCTCCGCGGCAACTGTCAATGCCAGAGTGATCGATGACGAAGATGATGCTACTTCACCACCTCCTACTTCTGCACGCATCGACACTGCACCAAGTTCGTCTGCACCGCCAAACGACAACGACAACCCTGCTGCTTCAACTACTCCTCATGAGGACGAGTAGATGCTCTATGTCTTCAAACCTTTTTGGTCATTACTGACAAAAGGGGGAGAAGCGTATGAGTTTGATAGTCTTCAAGCGGGTTCATATGGGCGGTTGCATTATATTTTTGCCTCGTGCTTACAACTCTTGCTTTTTAAAAACATTGGTTCTTTGAGTTGTAACACCTAAACTTGATGGTCGTCTGCTACTTATTTGCTTTACTGTGATGCGATGATAAATTCCGCATGTGCGATGATAAACTCCGCACTTAGATCATCCTGCAGACGTCCATTTTTCATTATGCATGTCATCCTATATGCTATATCATTTCATGCATGATGAATTATCTTCATAAGTTGAAGTGGATCTCCACAAGTACAACCTGCCATGTGCATTTGCATTCCAAAAGCAAAATTACTTATATGCACATCTTCAGGGGGAGCCCTTGCTACTTATGAAGACAATTTCCTACCCTTTACAATTTCACATACTTTATCCCCGTTGAAAACTTCAACCAGTTTGTCATCAATCACCAAAAAGGGGGAGATTGTAAGTGCATCTAGTGCTACCCCTAGTTGGTTTTGGAGTATCGACGACAAAGTTGGTTGAGGGACTAATGCGTTTGTGAGAATTGCAGGATAACGCAGGTAGTGTCCCTCATTGATTCGGTTTACCTACCGGAGATGACCCCTAAAAATGTATGAAGACATTGAAGACAATGGTGGTGTGTGAAGAGGTTCACATTGAAGACTATGACATGAGAAGACATTGAGTGAAGACTATGGAGCGCGAAGACTGAGTTGTTTCGTTGTTTCCTCTTCTTCTGTGTTGAGTCATAGGAACCACCGTACTGTTAAGTGGGGTCCAAGTGAACTAAGTCAGAGTGACTGAAGTGATGCTCAACCCAAATCCTATGTCTTCGAGCGAAGACAATGAGAGCAAATCTTATCCAGAGTTGGATAAGTCAGCTTTGCTTGTAGCCCATGTAAAGTTGCCGCGTGTGTTTGAAATCTGACCATTGGAACACGTGTCAGTTCCTTAGTGACCCAGGGTCATTTCGGACAAATCAGGTCGGGTTGCCTTGTGGCTATAAATAGCCCACCCCCTACACCATAAATTGGTGGCTGCTCAGAGTTAGTATACGGCTTTTGTCGTTTGAGAGCAACCCACCTCGAAGCATTTGAGAGAGAGAAATCCTTGCGAGGACAAAGCCCAAACACCCAGAGCCAAAGAGTGTTAGGCATCACTGAAGTCTTTCTGTCTGTGTGACCTGAAGACTTATTACACTTGAGGACTGTGCATCCTCCAGCCGGTTAGGCGTCGCGTTCTGAGCATCCAAGAGTCATTGTGGATTGCCGGGTGAACGAAGTCTGTGAAGGTTTGGAAGTCTACCTTGAAGACTTACCAGAGTGATTGGGCGAGGACTAAGTGACCTTAGCTCAAGGGGAATAAGGTGAAGACACGGTCTTCTGAGTTGAATCTCAGCCTCCCCAACCAGACGTACAGTTGTCACAACAACTGGAACTGGTTCAACAAATCCTGTGTCTTCAACAAGTGACTGGTTCTATCTCTTCCCTCCTTTACCTTGAGTTTGTCTTCGTGAAGTCGTTGCTTATCTGTCTTATCTGATTGACTTCATTGCTTGACTACTATTGTTGATTGGCTTCATACTATCTTCCATCCTGATCCTACTACCTAGCTGCTATTAGTCTTCGTACGTTAATGCTATTGCATACTTGAATATGGCTTGCTTGTTGTAGTTTATCTTCCGCTGCATATCAATTAGGTTATTTCTATTGTTTGTCTTTGAAACTTCAACATTTTGAAGACTTTGATAAAAATCGCCTATTCACCCCCCCTCTAGTCGATAACTAGCACATTCACCAATCATCTGCAAGAATCGGCTCGGTGCTACTAGAGAACACCGGCGGATTCGGCCTTAGGAAACGGGCTAAGTGATCAACAGGTGGTGGTGGTGGTGGGTTGTTGTTGTTGCCTTGGTTCTGATTCTGAACTAACAGCTACATCAGGGTATTCTGCTGCTGGATCAGCTGAGTGAGCTCTGGTGGGAAGGCATATCCATTGTCACGTCTTGGAGGCATCTGATGGGTTTAGGAAAGATGAGAAAACAGAATAGAATGAGGTCTAAAGGGTGAAACACTACCCATATGCTCATGAGACAAACACAATCATATCATACCAATCAATTCAAACAAGGGCATATAATCGATCTAACTACCGTTACAGAAGTGCTCGGACTATTACTATATACATGGGGTATACTACTAATAATATGGTGGTCGACTAGAAATTTTGATCGGTGGAAGACTCCATGATATCCGCTCCAGCTTCGTCTTTGTAATCATCATCACTACTATCGGGGTCAGAATCGGTGTCATCGATGATGATGTAGTCCTCAGAACGAATGTCCTTGGAATGCTCGTCATCTCCTCCTGGCGCGGGGTCTCCCATGAATACTCCTAGTTTCCTCGTCAGGTCGTCATTCTTCCCCACTAGTATTATGATTTCCTCCTAATATCCGTCACATGTAGACTTGAGTTTCTCTTCTAGCTCCATGTTCCTGGTCATCACCTTCTTCAGATCTATCATGATTTTGCACATCTGGTTTTCCTAGCGACGAATGTGCTGGTTTAACTCCTGGATGAAAGCTCCAATTGACCTGGCCCTCCTGGTGCCGATCATCTCCCATTGCTCATCTCGGCGCCCACATATCTGGTAGATAGTGTCCTTAAGATCATTGTGATAAACTTCGCCGATCCGTTCCATGGCGATGTGGGCTGCCATGCTCTTTCCTAGACTCCAGGTTGGTGCATCAAAGGAAAACTCTATGGGCTTAGTAATTGGCGTGAATGTCCTTCCTGGAACATGAACTCGAATCATCCAACGCCCCTCTTCTGGTAAAGTGGCGATGTAGGTCCTGTTGAAGCTTGGTATTCCTATGTTCAGGTACCTAGTGACTTCCTTCAAGTGTCATCCAAAAGGTGTGTATTTATCCGGTTGTATAAACTTTTTCCTTGAGTCCGCCATCCTATAGAGTGGAAAAGGGAGAGGAGTCAGAAATGAGTAGAGAAAGAGTGACCTATGGTTTAACTTAGTGGTCGTGTCCTACAATCAGCGTGTGCTCTGATACCATCTTGTAGCGACCAGACCGCAAACGGTCAAGTCTCTGTGCATCAGTGTTATCCCTGGATCGGTAATGCTGACAAGCACAGTACTCGAGGATTTATAACATAGTTCAGTCACACTTATTACATCGAATGTCTCAAAAGAGAACTTATTACAATAATATGGCTTAAGGCCATCTAAATAAGATAACAACGGAAGGCTTGGAAGATAAAGTGAGTCCATCAACTCCAACGGCGTAACTGAGTGCACGACAACGACCTAGCGCACCTTACTCTTCGTCTGAAAAGTCTGCAACATGGTATGTTGCATCCCGAAATGGGTCAACACATGGAATATGCTGGCAATATAACACAAAAGAGCAATGAAAAGAATAGATGCTATCACTACATGCATATATGGCTGGTGGAAAGCTCTATGGTTAATGTTTTGCATAAAGCCAATTTTTTCTTACAACATAGGAATATATTTTATTTAACTATCATGGTGGTTGTTAAACATTGAGAAGGTTCCTCCAACTCAATCCCAACTAAATAGTATTAAACCCAACAAATTAATTTAGAGTGATGAGATCAACATGATAATCCAAGAACCAGATACTCAAGATGTCCATAACCGGGGACACGGCTAACCACGATTAGTTTGTACACTCTGCAGAGGTTTGCGCACTTTCCCCACAAGACTCGATCACCTCCGCTGAATTTCTCACACTACAAGGTGTTTGAGAAATGGATGACCAAGACATAGACTTTCAGAAACATTAACTCTTTGCTCTGGATGGACAGTTACACCTACTTTCCCCTACATCTGCTAGCCCACCACTAAAAGAGGTCATGCAACGTACTCAACTATACTAGAGCCCATAATAGCTTGTTGCTGCACACGGAAGTTTCTAGCATGAATAATCTTATGATCCCTTTGAGCCTGGGTGGCGAACCGTAGGATGATCACATGGGTACTCCGGGATATCCTAGGACAACACTGGATTCTCCAGGTGGCCACAAACAATCCACCAAGATGTGTATTTAAGTAGCCACCTTAAGTAAACCAACAATTAACAACTCTCACATTTGTCATGGATACACTCAACCAATCCACGTCTACGAGCATAGCATAGCAATCTGATCATAACGTAGAAGTAACTCCCAAGATTTGATAATAAAAGGGTAATAGGTTCTACCTAATCATCTACTTCCCAAACCCACATGTTAATAGATCCTAATCATGCAATGTTTGAGGATTGGAACTAATGCATAAAAACTGGGTAGTAAAGATATGATCAAAGTGTTACTTGCCTTGCTCATGATCTGCAAACCCTAGAGACTCGTAGTAGCACGCTTCGCACTCCGGGAATTCTATCGCAAACAAACAATAGCATACATAAGCACTCAGGCATAGATGCATAGGTGAAACTTCAAATAAGAAGATTCAATCTGAAATTTCAACTGAAGAGCTTCGATTTGCTAAAAGAATCAATCGAATCGGAGCTACTAAACTCAAACTACGAACATAAGAAGTTCGAAAACAAATCTGCTTGAAACCAATTTTAAAATTGTCAAAATCCTGTTCAAGTTGATTAAACTGAAAGAGGGGCTTGAAACGAAGATTTTGGCATTGGTTTCACTGGATTACGACTAATAGTTAAAAATTTGCGAGGGTTTGAAGATCAGGGGCTAATGTGTGACAAAAATAATCGCGGATAGGTCCCTGGCAAAAAATAAACAGAAAAAGAAAAATCTATCAAACGAACGTCCGCTAACACAGGCTAACGAATGAATACGTTCGTTAAAACGAGCTAACGAATGAACGTTCACAATTTAACCTAAACCAAAGAAAAACCGAACCGATCTAGAAAAAAAATTGAATCTATGTTTTTTTTAAAACCGAACGGACCGAAACAAAAACCGTCGACTGTGACGAGATGGCTCCGGTGGGGCTCCGGCGGGGCGGTGGCGTCGGCGGGTGGCGGCGACGACGCGGGGTGGTGCGAGCGGCATGGGCAGCGCCGTCGGCCATGGGTGGCGGTGGCGGTGCGGGGCTTCGGCGACGTCAACGCTAGGGTTAGGGTTCGGCGTGGCGGCTTGGGCTAGCGACGGCCTCGTGCCTCGCCCTTTAAAGGGGCCGACCGGGAGAAGTCCGGCTCGAGCACGACCCAAAGGGCAGTTCACGATTTTCTATTTCTTTTAAACGGACAAAGTAAAATAAATAAACGAAATACCAAACGGATTCCAAAAATTCCGAAATAAATTTTCACGGTCCTCTAATAATATTTCAGACAAAGTGAACATTTATTTGGGCTAAGAATGAAATTTTTGAAGAATGCATACTTTTCTAATTCAAATAAAATAGCAATAAAAATCAAAATAAAATATTTTTTTGATTTTAACATTTTTCCTCCAACATTTCTTTTATTTTGGAGAAGTCATTTTATCTCCTCTCTTTTATTTTAATATTGGAAATATTCAGAGATAAAAACAATAAAACCAAAATGATCCTCTTTTCAATTTGACAAACTTCAAATATGAAAATAAATGAAATCCCCAACTCTCTCCATGGGTCCTTGAGTTGCTAAGAATTTCTAGGATCAAAACCAAAATGCAAATAAAATATGATATGCATATGATGACCTACGTATAACATTCCAAATTGAAATTTTGGGATGTTACAGCGGCACGTAGCTGTCGTCGCTAGACTCCGGAGACTCACCGGGCTCAGGAGAGCCACTGGATTCCCAGGAGTCGTCGCTCCTACTGGAGGGGGCGCTAAGGGGGACAGAAGCAGGACGGGCGCCCACGACTGCACTCCGCGGGCTGCTTCCTCCGGGGCAGCACTCCAGCCGTTCGCCCTCCACGTTGAAGACCTTGAAGAACAAGGTGGCCGTGCCATCATACTCGAAGTGAATCTCTAGGGCTCCCTCTGCGTGGCAAGCCCGGGCGACCTTACCCCATCAGCGTGTCATGAAGACGTCTCCGGGGGCACCACCTCGAGTTCAGCTCCGGTGGCCAAGCTGCAGCACCCAACGTGCTATAGCCATAGCTCAAACGGCCCCCTCGGAGGCAGCTCGTTGGTGAAGAACCTTGGGAGCCGGATCCAGGAGTAGGGAGGCATCACCGCCGACACCACAAACTCGCGCGAGCTGCCCTCGGCGTGACTCCATGCCACGGTCGGTAAGGCAATGGCGGCCCGACCACCATCGTTGGGAACTGCTTGACGACGCACATCTTCATCCCGAGCGCGGGCGTACATGGGGAGGGGGAAGCCAGGCGGAGGCCTCGATTGCCAAGGCCTGGCCACCTCTCGCCCCGCGCCGGCGTCATGAGGGAGGCGGAGTCGCTTCTTCGGCGGGAGAGGATCAGGCCCCTCCCTAGGGTCCTTCCCCTTTTTGGCCGCTGAGAACCTCCTGATCGGTGCCATGGAAGCAATAAAGAGAAGAAGCAAGCGGCAGGAAGACGAAGGAGAGATGAGCGGGGGGCTCTGCCCCTCCCCCACATTAATAGCCAAGAAAGGCCAACTGCTATCCTCCACGACCTGGCACCATGATGATCTTCTACATGCCTCCTCGTTCCGTCAAGTCGAACAGTTGCCGAGGCAGCATGGGGAAGTGTAGATGCCCACGTCCCATCAATCGCCACTCGTTATCAAGGCCGCAGGCGGTTAGGGCCCGCGACGCTCCGCACTTGCCCTTTAGCTTCGCCTGGAAGCCAAGTCCGAGCGCGCCTTGGGCCCGGGGGCTACTGTCGGCATTTTGGGTATGAGGGTATCCAGACTCGCCAGCTTGCGGCCCACCGCGTGGCACCATCGACGGCCTGGTACGGCCTAGCTTCGACATCAACCGCTCAAGATCCTCGGGAGGGGCCAAGCCTCGCGAGGCAGGCGACGCCAAGATCCCCGAGGGGATCGGCCTCTTTAGGCTGGCTCCCGAGGGGCGGAGAGTTCTATGCAAGGTTTACCTCACGAGGCTCAGCTGATGTGAGCCATGACGACCAAGGCCAGGCGGGCGCCAACGGGTGCAGGGCGCTAGTTTCCGCTTTGGTGCAAGAGAGGCAAGCCACAGGCATGGAGTCCCAAGGAATCAACCAAAGGTTTCCATTCTGGTGCAACAATACCAAGACCGCCAGGACGGAAGGACGGAGGTCATCACCGAGCCCACCGCAGCGTCATGACCAGGGGCTTTTCGCACGTGAAGACTACTTTTGTCAGGATAAGATGTACTACTTGTCCCCTTTCAAATCCAGCCATTGTGGGATCCCTTGCCGCCAACATTTGGGAATAGGACCAAGGCCACTATAATTAGGACTTAGCCACCACCATAGGGGGGCTCGGATCCATTCTCACCCGACCACCTCACCAGCTCTCTTGAGCTCAAGAACACCTCACCTCCTAAGGCAAGTTCATCCACTATACTAGTTCGTCCTTAGCCCTTTGAGGCAATCCACCAAAACACTGGATTAGGGTATTACACCGCAAGGTGGCCTAAACCAGGATAAACTGATGTGTCTCTTTGTCTCTTCGAGCTCGACGCACTAGGCTTAGGAGTATCGCGAGTAGGCATGCTAAGTTGGCTGAGATTTCCACACGCACCCTAGAGTTCGAACCTTTCAAGGGTTTGCGGATCCCGTAATCTGACATATACCGCAGATAAAGAACAATTTCCAATCTTCCTCCGCAACTTACCCATAAGTAATGTACTAATGTTATTCATGGTAATTGCTGCATATGTTTCTGCTGACAGAAGACACAAGATTTCATTCTTTTAAATAGGCGAGGACCAAAGTGGATTGTCAAGACGAGCAAGGGTTGGTTGCGCTTTTCAAGCACGTGTTGATGAAGTATCGTTCCTACCTGAGGCAAGCGCACTTCAATGGCAAGCCTCTAAACAAAATTTGTGTAAAGTCTTTGGTGCTACATTTATCAGACAGTGACTGGAATAATCTTGTTACACATTGGTCTTGTCTGCAGCGTAAGGTATTGTCCATGATATCACATCACAATTTGACCTACATTTCTGCATGTGCCTTAACGTCTCACTTGAATGAAAACTATTTGCAAAAGAACATTCAATCTCAATGGACCATAGAATCTCGCAACTATACTACACACTGCATTGCTCTTGTGAGTACCTCTTGCCCTGTATGACCATACTTACTTTCATAGCTAGTTGATTATGTAGCATCACTGCACATGTTAGCCTCGTTATCATCCATTTGGTGGACATTATAAGATCCATATGGATTCTTACATAAATTAAAAATCAACCCAATGCTTTTCAAGAGGTTTAGCTGTCACACCCTAGCTAGTCATGCATTAGAGTGTTGCATCATGTTTATTCCTTCACCAGAAACCTGAAATGGGGATGACAGAACCCCCAGTCCCCTCTGAAACCAACTAGGGTTTACTAAAAAACTTTTTCAATGAACCTGAAATGCCCTTCTAAAATGCCCATCATTTTTGTCTTGGTTAAGAACCTCTGACAAAAGTGGTGCACATTTTCCTAGGCCATGTTAGGGTTTTTGAATTAAATCATAAATATTTGAATCTGGGCATTTAAAATTATATAAAATATTTAAATGCTCAAATATCTCCAAACTAAAATGTTTCATGTTGGAAATAATCCAACTATGGACCAAGAGTAGTTTGGTGATTTTAGGAGTAGCCTAAGTATTTTATTTAATTCAACAAAGTTGCAGAAGTATTAAAAAAACAGAAAACAGAAAGAAATGGAAAAAGCTTACCTGGCGCCTGCTCCCGGCCCACCTGCCGGCCCAGCCCAGCGCCGCTCCAGCGAGCTGCTTGCCGGCCAGGCAGGCAGGCAGGTGCCCGACGGCGACCGCAGCGCGCGCCACGCACCTGCTCGCCGCCTCGCC